>NC_080176.1:88012146-88092146 GCF_950295315.1 Erinaceus europaeus
TGTCTCTGAAATGTATTTCATTTCTGTTCTACCTCACAGTTCAATAAAAAGCAAGCTGGTGCTTTGCACAGCACATAGTAGGAGGAGTTCTGTTGAGATGGGCCATAGTATGTATTTTCACATTCACATCTCACATAAATACATCACGAGTGCTATCTTGGGATTCTTTCAAGAGGCTTAACTGGGAAAGGTCCCGTGGGAGCCAGTCCTTCTCTGCACATCAGCCAACAATGGGGGGCAGGAAGAACGGGCTACCCCAGGGGTCCTGGGGACCCTGCTGATGAGGGTGAGTGCATGGAGGAAAATCACAACCTCCAGGAGAAGCTTCAGAAAGACAACTCGTTTATTTGGGTGTACAAGCGGTAGATATACTAAAGGGTTAGGAAAAGGTTGAGGTAATCATCAAGCCATACACAATACAGGGTTAAGTCTTGACCTATCAGCTGCTTGTTCATTGCTGGGAAGTTGCCGTATAAGGTCTGGTCATGAGCTCATCATGCATGGGCAGGCTTCTCTCTAAAGGTGAATCTCAAGCACATCAGGGCAGGGGGGAAGAGGGCAGTTAAGCAAACCCAGGATATTTGTGGTAGGTTTCAGTTTGCCATATATGGTAACTTATGGCCTTTGTTCAAAGGAACAAGGAAGTATGTACAAGAAAGTTCCCAGTCTGGAAAATGCTGTCACCATATCAAGCCATGGGGTCAAGTGGGGACCTGTCTACTGACCCTCCTGTGAGGAGGGACTTGGGGTACACCCTCTCAGACTCTCATGGAGATGATGACCTGGATTTCCCAGACAGTGGGCCTTTCCCCACAAGGTCCCAGGCAATTTCCCGCTCCGGAGACAGAAGGAAGTCAGCAGAAGCTGGCCAGGGGGTGAGGCTCCCTGGAGAAGACCCACAGAGATGCTAGAGTGAGTTTTCTCTGTGGCTGGGAATGAGAAGATGACAGGGGCATCGCCAGCCAGTCCCAGTTGGAGAGTCAGTGGGACTTGTTCCAGGAATGAGACAACATGCTAAGTGACACTGAAGTCACCATGTGGTCTAGCTCCAGAACTCCCAGAGTCCCAAAGCACCCAGAGCTCTGGTTACAGTCAACAAAGGGACTCAGTATGGGCACTACACCTGCTCACTTGTCCCCTGCCCTTTTCCAGAAGCAGCCTGGACACAGGGCAGAGAGTCCCACATTCCTGTGTCTCAAGGTTCCTCCTTCTCCCCTCTGTGAGGGACTACAGGAAAACAGAACGAGGCTGGCTGGCAGAGATTCCTGAGCATAGCCTTCAAGCTGTGTGGAGCACACTTCTGCCAGCTGATTTGCCTTGACATAAAAGCTTCCCAGTGAAATGGGTACAATTACTCATTATTTACTCACTATACATCATACAAAATTTTGGAAAGAATTCAGATAAATTCAGGTGTCTAGTTACATTCATTAGAAATTATTGTTCTGGGGCCTGACAGTGAAGCACCTGGTTGAGCACACAGGTCACCATGCATAGGACCTGGGTTCAAGCCCCCACTCCCCACCATCAGGGGAAAGTGCCACAAATGGTGAAGCAGTGCTTTAAGTGTCTCTCTGTCTCTCTCCTTATCTCCATCTCCCTTCTCAATATCTATCTGTCAAATAAAGAAAAATAAATTATTATACTGACCTGGCAGGGGAGATAGCGTGATCACAAAGGTGGTTTTCCCAGTGTGAGGCTTATCCACTGCACTCCAGATGTGCTGACCCCTGTGATTTCCCCAAATGTGAGAAATGTGAATTCATAATTTGTGGTAGTGGGGGACTGCATTCATGCCCTCCCCTGGAAAAAGATAAAGACAAATAAATTATTATTCTATAAGCAGTTATTAAAACTAGCCCTCAAATTATGAAACTTAATATTTGCTCTCTGGTTCTTAATAACTGAAGCACTATTTCTGAAATCATGCCCCACTGGTCATTCATAGTCACATTTATTGACAAAATGCTGTGATACAATTTGGTGAAGCACTATTTCTACCTCTCCTGTGAGTAGAGTTTTTGTCATCTCCTGATATAATGAACTCCAAAAGCAGAGAAATATGGATGCTTTTAATTTGGCTCTGGGGATGACCTCAGGGCCCCACTTCCTATGCAGTGCCCCCTGACAACCTCTATATTCTCCTATTTAGAGGGCTATAAGAGAAAGGAGTGTCACCAACACACCACTTTGTTATCCATGCTGCTTCCAGGGGGTGGCAGGGCTCAAACCCAGGACCTAGTTTTCTTGCACAGTGAGGTGTGTGCTCTATTGGGTGATAAAGTTGGTGTTTGTATTAAGAACAGAATTGAAGAAGCTTTTATTATAAGTACTTTTCTTATGTCTCGAGAAAAAAAATCTTTGTGTGTGAAAGCCTTCCCTAGTTCCCCTCTCTAGTGTGCAGTGTAGGGAAATTGTGAGGATATGGTTGAGCATGGTGTGTTTCCTCCCATTGAAAAGTGGAAGCCTGGATGGCATGACCTTTCTATCAGTCTCTCTCTACTTGAGATGGAGCATGGATGAAAATGACCACCAAGGAAAAGTTCCCTCCGTCAGTCTCTCTGCCTCACAAAAGACTCTACATGCAGCCCATTTCCTTGTTCTCAAACCAGTTGGTTCATTTACTCAGAGGTTTATAGAAGTTCATCTTCTCTGATCAGATATGGCCCACACATCATTGTTCTGCTCTGTCAAACTATATCCAGAAACATTCTCTTTACTCCTCCACCCGCTCCAGACCTTCTAATCTTACACGATCCATCTTCTCTCTTAAGGCTCCTCTCTGTCTGCTGGTTATTGAAAACCCTACTTCCCCCGTTCCTTTGATCAACTAAACCATTTGCTCAACATTGACTAGGAATGCTCTGACCTTTTTCCAACCCCCTACTTCTCTTTGTCCCACTTCTTCCAAACCATATATGGAATAGATACCTTACTTCCTCCTACAACCCCTTATAAGCCCTACTTTGCTGTTCAATAAATGGATTGTTCATGAAACATTCCCCTGGTGATCTCTGGTTGCATCTATAGCTACAAACACAGGGAGAGATTCAGTCAGCTCACTCCTACTGCCCTGGAACATTCTTTCTGAGTCCCCGCATCTGGTGCACAAGAGAGTGGGTAAGCCAAGAGTTTGTGCCCAGAAAGAGGCCTCTCCACAAAGAGTCCAACAGTGCAGGGCTCAGATCTTCTATTCAGGACAGTCTGAGCTCAAAACTGAAACACAAGTGGGAGGAGCTCTGTAGTTACTCCACACTGGGGGGGGGGGGAGCACTGTCCCCTGAATCATGGAAACTGTTGGCATGGTGGAGGGGAGGCACAGGAGGAAAGGAGAAAAGAGGTTCCCCAGAGAGATGAGGGGGTCCTCGAGTGAAGTGCCCATACTGGAGAAAGGCCAAGGCCCTTGTCAGAAGCCCCAGTAGCTCCTGGGCCTGGGTGGGGGCTTTGTAGGCTGCACCCACCGCCACCCCTGAGCTCCTGGTAGGGCCCCTCTCAGGGCTGCCTGGGAACCGTGTCCTCGGCACAGCTGGGTGTGTGGCATCTTCTGCAGCTTCAAGAGAGTCGCCTGTGCAAGTCATGGGGACATCTGGAGCATGGAAGCTTCTGGTGACCCAGGAGCTCTTGGTCTCCCTCCTGCCCAGGCCCCCTCTCCCTGCTGGCTGTCACTGTCCTGTTCCATCTCAAGAACATGGTGAAGACACTCCGTGAGACAGGAAGAGGCCCCCTCACCAGAGCATGATATGCTGTCACTGGAAACTTGGCCCTGAGCTTCCAGCTTCCGAGGCTGTGAGAAGTGAGCTTCTGCAGGGCTCTGTAGTGCAATGGATAGCACATTGGACTTCTAGAGTAAATGTGAGAAGTGAGCTTTTGTGGTCTGCCAGCCCCCTCCCCCTGGGGTGCTTTGTTAGGACAGTCAAGTGAAGAAGGACACAGAATCAATATTTTTTTGTTTTATTATTCAGAAATGGATATAGTGGTTATTTTATAGATGCATTTATTTATTATTAGTGATTTAATATTGATTTACAAAATTGTAACCTAGCAGGGTTCTAATTCCACATTGTTCCCACCACCAGAGTTCTATGTCGCCATTGGAAACTGCAGTAGTCCTAAGGTCACAGATATGGCCTGATTCTATAACTATCTGTCTATATCTATGTCAGTATATACATATATATTTTTCTTTTTTCTTTAAATTTAATTTATTATTACTTATTTGTTTATTATTAGATAGTGATGGAGAGAAATCAGGAGGAAATAGAGAGGGAAAAGGACAGAGAGACACCTGCAGCCCTATTTCACCACTCATGAAGGCTTCCCCCTGCGTGTGGGGACCAGGGGCCTGAACCTGGATCCTTGCACACTGTAATTTATGCTTTTAACCAAGTGTTTCATTGCTTGGCCCCCCTTTTTTCATATAGTCCTGCATTCACTTCCTTCTTTTTTTTTTAAAGATTTTATTTATTTATTAATGAGAAAGATAGGAGAGAGAAAGAACCAGATATCACTCTGGTACATGTGCAGCCAGGGATTGAATCTGGGACCTTATGCTTGACTTCTAATGCTTTATCCACTGTGCCACCTCCTGGGCCACCCTTCCCTTCCTTTCTAGGTCATCCCTACACCTATTACTACTTCTGGGTGTCTTTCCATTTTTCCTCTTCTCTCTCAGCTAAGAGGAACAGTACTTGGCTTCCTCTGGTGTTTTCCAGATTGGTGACAAATGCTTGAGGCCCTGGTGAAGTGGGGGCTAGAGCCCAAAGCATCTGTCACATCTGTCACCATACCCCTCCAGGAATATGTGTCTAATTTTGAAAGAGATAAAGAGATACCAAAGCACTAATTGACTCTGGCACATGGGTTTATGGGAATTGCACCTGGGACCATAAGCAAACAAGTCCTATGCTCTCCTGACTTACACACACCTGGCACCATGCTCCAGGCTGGTGGGTGCTGCAGAAAGCGGGGTGGGGGGCAGAGTGTGCTTTCCTCCCTCCTTCCTTCCTGTAAGTGAGGCTGGTTTGGAGGGTATTGGGTTACTTTGAAAGCACAGTCCACGGCCTCAGCTGGGAGGGGGTTCCGGCCCTGGCAAGCAGCCCTATGGAGTCAGGGAGCTGGATGACGGATCTGTGACTGCCTTGATGTGTGGCAGGAGGTGCGGGCACTAGCCCTGCTGGGTAGAAACGCTGCCAGGTGCCAATGTGCCTGACTGGGGGCTGAGACTACAGGGTCCTGCCCAGCCAACAGGAGCCTTGCCTTTGCCAAGGGCCAGTCCTGGCTGCTGAAAGGGAGTGGTCTGCAGAAAATGGCTCTGCAGACCGGGGCCCATAGTCATGTGGTACAGGGCTCTTGGCGGGGCTGACGCTTCTCTGGACAAGGCTGGTAGCCGGCTGGATTATATGCACAGAGGTGGTGCAAAGGCTTGTATGAAAGAACTGAGGTCAGGGCCCATTAGGAAGCCCCCGCCATCCCTTACCTGGAACAAAAAAACACAGCTTCAGCCCCCAAAAGGTCAACCCAGCCATTAACACTGCCCTCCCCCCAATCATGAAGCTTTGCCCATTGTCTGTTGAGCCTGCGGCTACCTGCTTCTTGGAATCAAAAGGAAGGAACGCTGATCTCAGAGTTTTCTTACAAAGCCTTTTTTTTGGGGGGTGGTATTTATTTGGTTGGTTTTGGTTGCTGTCTGTGCATTTTTGCCTCCAGGGTTATCTCTGGGGCTCACTGCCAGCACTTCAAATCCACTAGTTCTGATAGCCACCTTTTTTTTTTCTTCTTGTTCTTTCTAATTTTCATTAACTAGGACAGAGAGAAAGTCAATGGGGGAGGGAGACAGCAAGGGAGAGAGAAAGAGAACTGCAGACTTGCTTCACATCAACCCCTCCCCCCAACACAGATTCTCAGGGCAGTAGCAACAGAGACTCAGAGTTGCACTTGTTGAGTCTCAGGGGAGTTCTCTCCTCTCTTCTGTCGTCCCCTTGTTGGTGGAACAGACTGGAGGTGGTGTCTCAACTGATAAACTGCCGGACTATTACCAGCCACTTAATCTCTCCCTGGGCTCCTCTCTGTCCATGAACCACACGTGTTTGCACTCAGCAGTGATTTGGTGGGTTCCCGAAGTTGGTCCAGTCCTGTCTTGTTTTGGTCCCAGGTGGTCTCCTTTGGTATTCCTAGTTGACCTGGGAGAAGAGAGCAGAGAAACACAGCTGCTGCTGCTGCTTGTAGCCCCACCTCCCCCCCCACACACACACACACAGGTGGGGAGCGGGGGCTCAAACCAGCACCTGGCCCCTTCTTTCTTTTATTTGTATTCAGTGGGACAGAGAGAAATTGAGAGGGAAAGGGGAGATAGAGCGGGAGAGACAGGTAGACACCTGCAGCCCTGCTTCACCGGTCATGAAGTGTCCTCCCTATAGGTGGGGAAGCAGGGGCTCAAACCCAGGTCCTTGTGTGCCAGGCTAGCTTTGCGGGTAGGAGAGAGACGACCAGGAACTCATGGCTGAGCGGGAATGCAATATGCCCTCGTTTATGAATCAGATACATCGCCTTTTATGTATCTCTTCACTGGAAGTGGCAAGGGGAAAGGAAATGACTAGGAGAGGGGGCGGAGCAAAAAAAGAGCGCAAACAGAACATAGAAAGCTTCCATCTAACCAGTGGGGATTAAACCAATACCCTGCAGGCAAAGTGGGTCTCAGACAAAACAATGATTATGTAAATAGACCACAGCTTTAAGAAGCAATGCAGGGGGCCAACATGGATAGAAACAGAAGCAGAATTAGCCAAAGGAGAAATGATGACCAACATTTGTTCATGGTACGATATGCACTTAGCCAAGTGTGCCACAGCCTGATCCCCGATTTGGTTTGGTTTGGTTCTTCCTAGTTTTGCTCAGCTACCCAGAGCCCTGCTCAGCAGTAGCTGTCAGGGGTGCTGGGGATGGAGCCTGGGACTTTTCCCATGAAAGTCTGGTTACTGCTATTATGCTGTCTCTGCAGCCTTCATGAGGACTTCACATGAAGGGAGACAGCCCGGGGGATGTGCAGAGGCCTCTGCTGTCACACAGAGTGTGGTGTCCTCCACCAACCCCACTGTTTTATGGCTCCTTCCATTCTTTCCATCTTCTCTAGGTGGAGGCATTGAATGCCTGTTCCTCCTCCTGCTCTGTCTCTCTCTCTTTGCTAGCAAACAACACTCCCCACCTCCACAGTTAGAAACTGAGATCACTGCATCATGGGCCCTGGGTCCCTGAGGAGAGGTTGGTTCAGGGTCCAAAGCCAGTCTTCTGTCCAGCATTGTCCCTGCCTAACCTCCCCAACCAGGCTTCCAGGGACATACTGAGCTATTATTAAAAAAAAAAAAAAAAAAGGGGGGGGGGGATGGGAGAAGCAATGACAGAAGCCAGAACTCTCAGCTTCTGCTCCCCAAAAAAAGCATTTTGGTTCATCATCCTCCCAGAGGGGGAGAAATGTTAGGGGAAGATGACCAGAGGGCTCTGAACCCCAATTCCATCAAGATCCTGAGAGGAGAGAAAAAGGTAGGACATTCTTAAGTAATGACAGGAGTAGGTGTGACTTAGAACGGAACAGAAGGCAGGACCACAGGAAAAAAAAAAAAAAAACAGGTAAAAACGTATATATAAATATAGACAGATAGTTATAGAAATAATAATCAGCCCATCTCTGTGACCTTGGGGGAACCACTGCAGTTTTCAATGGAGGGAATGGGGACACAGACTCTAGTGGTGGAAACAGTGTGAAATTATACCCCTGTTACCTTATGGTTTTGTAAATCACTATTAAATCACAAATAAAAAAAAGAAAATAGGGATTGGGGGTCTTGACGGTGCTGCCTGCCCTTCTGTTTCCAGTCCCACAGATGGCTCGGCTGAGCCCCCAAAGTGTAAGGATCAGAGAAGGAATGCTCCCCAGCACTGCCTCCACGTTCCCCTCTCCCTATAAATAAATGCTTAATAACAGGGGACAAGTGAGCCGGCATATTTTAGGCTTGGCTAGAACAAAGAAACAGAAGGAGAGGATTCTGTGATTTCCAGCCAGGACTCCGGGAGGGAGACAAATGTTTATTCTCAGACCTTCCACTGTGTTTAGGTGCCAAGGGGAAGTATTGAAAGTCACCGGGGAGGACAGACTACCTCTGTACCAGAATGCCCCTGCTCAACTTTCTAAGAATAAAACATCTCAAGCACAAGAGCCATGACTTCCAAATGCTTCTCTGCCACAGATATTTCCAGTGAGATGGATGTCAGCTAAAGAGCAAACAGGCAGTT
Source organism: Erinaceus europaeus (assembly GCF_950295315.1). Taxonomy (NCBI): domain Eukaryota; kingdom Metazoa; phylum Chordata; class Mammalia; order Eulipotyphla; family Erinaceidae; genus Erinaceus; species Erinaceus europaeus. The sequence goes on from NC_080176.1 coordinate 88,020,433, forward strand.
TCTAACCAACCCCCCCCCCCCCCCGCTTCTTGATTCACAAATGCTATTTATTCCACTTTGGTTCAGACTCCCAGAGGAGTAAAAAAATAGGGGAACACAACACAGAAGGCCCTGAACCCCTACTCCACCAGGATCCAAGGCGTTTGTCACCATCTTATTTTTATACCATCACTGAAAAGGAAATGAATCTGGAAAACATCAGAGAAAGTCAGGCACCACTTCTCTGTGATGAGAGAGGAAAGGAAAAAAAAGGAAAAACACCCAGAAGAAGTGATAAGTGTAGGTGTGACTTAGAAGGGAAGTGAAGGCAGGACCGTAAGGGAATAAATGGGCAAATAAATATATATATGACAGGCCCACACCTATGACCTTGGGGGAACCACTGCAGTTTCCAGTGTAGGGGGTGGGAACAGTGTGGAATTGTACCCCTGTTCTCTTAGGATTTTATAAATAAATATTAAATCACTAATAAATAAAATAAAATGCTGTTTATTTTGCAAATACTGTTTATCTCGCACTAGCAGTGGAATCTGTAACAGCTGTTTACACAGAGGCTATGAGTTTAGCTGACACCTGAGTCAGGCAGCCCTTCCTGTTCAGACCCGCACACAGGCCCACGAAATGCCTCCTATGTCAAGGGCAAGTCCATCCCAAGGGTCTGGGGGGGGGGGGTGTCTGTGTGTGTGAGCCCTGCCTGGAGAGAGGAGCAGTAGATGCTGAGGTCTGTCTCCACTTCTGCAGATGTGTGGGAGACAGAGGAGAAAGGGAGCGCATGCTGGGTCCTGAGAAACCAAGCCATAACGAGTAGGTGTGCACTAAGGTAGAGACACATGCTGGTGTCAGGGCCAGACGTTGACTTCTCTCTCTTGTTCTTTCCTTCTTTCTCTCTCTTTCTTTCTTTCTCCCATAATTCCTTTCTTTCTTCCTTACTTTAGTCCTTGCTTCCTTTTTATTTGTGATCATAGTGGGTTATAAAACTATAAGCTGACAGGCTCTATTTCCACACCACACCCACCACCAAGAGTTCTGTGTCCTCACCCTCCCACCTCCACCAAGATAACCACCAGAGTTCTCACAAGGCTTAGCAACAGTTTGTTGCTTCTGTTTTTTTCCTTAAGTTCCTATGTGTCAGATCCCTAGATTCCACATGTGAGTGAAACCATCTGGTAGTTGTCTTTCATCTCTTGACTTATTTTGCTAAGCATCATCACCTCCAGTTCCATCCATTTTATCCCAAAGGACAGACACAACATCATCTTTTTTTTTTTTTTTGATTGCAGAGTAGTAGTCCATGGATTATATATCCCATTACTTCTTTATCCAGTCAACTGTGGGTGGACATCGAGACTACATCTACTCTTTGGCTGTAGTGATTAATGCAGCTGTGAACACAGGGAGACATGAGTCCCTTGAAATTAATGACTGTGTATCTTTTAGATAAATGTCCAAGAGTGATCTTGCTGGTTCTTGTTTGTTTAAAGATTGAGGAATTGACTTTGATTGTGAACGTAGCTGAAGAGACATCCTCTTCTCTGTAGCTCCAGCCCACAGGGTGATTCTGAGGGGAGAACAGAGTCATGGGGTTGGAGTTCAAAGGCAAGAGTTCAGTCGGGAACTACAGAGACGTCCTCAGAGACGCCGAAGTCAGTCTCCTCTGAAGATGGGAACTTACTAAACAATTCACCCACCAAATCAATTTTTAATTTAATATCATTTATTTTTTTAACTATGATAAGTTATATTGCATAGTAAGAATGAAATAGGGAAGGGAGACAGAGTGGAAGAGAAAGAGACACCCGCAGCCCTGTTCCACTGCTCATGAGGCTCCCCTGCTGCAGGTGGAGCGTGGGATCTTGAACCTGGGTCCTTGTGTATGGTGATGTGTTGTACTCTGTGGGGTGCGCCACTACCTGGCCCCACTTTCACCTTCCCAAGCATGTCCCTTCTGCTGAATGTTTGCTGCTCTCACTGGATACCGTACGCCATTCTCAATCCCAGAATCTCCCTAGAGCAACCTCCAAGCTCATGAAGTTGGGCATCTCTCCAGCTCCAGGCCCTGTGCCCTCTACAGCCAGAGCCAGGTCACTCCCCTCTCTAGGTGTGTCCTGAGGGCAGTAGCAGCATCTTGCTCTCAGGAGAATAAGATTTACTGGGGACCCACCCTCACACAAGGTGAGCAGAAAAGACGGGGGAGACAGGCCCCCAGGAAGGTGCCCAATCCCTTCATCTGTATTATCTAAGGAGGGAAATTCTAGCCACCTTCTAGAAAGATCCTCAAAGGAATTCGGCAGGGTGTTGGCAACCACTGGAAAAAGACACATGCAGGGGGCCAGGTGGTGGCACATCTGGTTGAGTGCACTTGTTGCAATGTGCAAGGACCCAGGTTCAAGCCTCTGATTCCCACCTGCAGGGGGATCTTCATAAGTGGTGAAGCAGGGCTGCAGGTGTCTGTCACTTCCTCTCTATCTCCCCCATCCCAGTATCTACCCAAAACAAATAAAGATTATACAAAAATATACATAAAAATAAAAGATAGAAAGAAAAGAGTTGGGCGGTAGTGCAACGGGTTAAATGAACGTGACGCAAAGCACAAGGACCAGCCTAAGGACCCCAGTTCAAGCCCCCGGCTCCCCACCTGCAGGGGGGTCACTTCACAAGTGGTGAAGCAGGTCTGCAGGTGTTTATCTTTCTCTCCCCCTCTCTGTCTTCTCCTCCTCTCTCCATTTCTCTCTGTCCTATCCAACAACAGTGACATCAATAATAACTACAACAATAAAACAACAAGGGAAACCAAAGGGAATAAATAAATAAATAAATACCTAAAAAAATTTTAAAAAAGAAATAAAAAGACACATGGAGTAGCATTGCCACCTTTTCAACTCCACACCCTCTTCCTTATGTCTTTTCCCAGGAATTCCTTTGCAGAGGAAGCCCACCCCCTCCCCCAAGCCTGCCCAGGGCTGGCCTCTGTCCCCCAGGGAGAGCCAGGCTAGCCTCCTGGGGTCTGCAGAGCTGAGGGTCCTTCCTCCAGATGTAAGTGCTGAGGGCCTGCCTGCTCCCTCACAAGGTCAAAGCCATTTCTCAGAAGGAAACTCCATCTGAAATACCCTGCGGTCATTTCTCCAGCCTTTCTTTTCCCAGTCTTCTCTCTGCAAGTGAAGTCCCCATTAATTATGACAAAGGGAACAAATGCTTTGCCTTTTATTAAGGGACAGAGAGCAGGTTTAGGGTGGAGGCATGCTTCCTAGAGGAGGGAGCAGCAGAACTTACAGTTTAGTTTTCAAAGATTAAGGGAACTTGAGAAGTTAAAAACAGCAACAACAACAACCTTCAATCCCACAGGTTACAGTTCCTATCTGTGTGGAGGAAGAAAGAGGGGGGTTAAGATATGGCTAAGGGTCCTACCTTGTTCTCAGTGTTTGGCATGCTTCTTGAGAAGGACAGAAGGAAACACCTTATAGTCCTAGAAACACTCCTAGGATTGTATCTGAGGGACATGGAAGCTCTAGTGTATAGGCTATGCACTGGGTTAAGAAGCTGTGGGACAGCTACTCAGTGGAATATTTCTCTGCCTTAAAAAATGGCAAAGGCCTGTTTTGGGGGAACAAAGTGGGTAGAACTAGAGGCCATTATATTAAGGAGAATAAAGTAAAAGAAAATGAAAGACAGTGACCAGATGGCTTCACTCATACGTGGACGGTAAGTAGCTGAAAATAATCACTTGCAAATTAATAATAACGATAATAATAACAGCAACCAGACTAACTCTTAGATCCTAAAAAACTGTCGTATCTCTCTGTCTCTCTCCTGCTCTCTTCCCTCTTCCTCTCAATTTTTTTCTGTCTTACCCAATAGATAAATAAAATATTTAAAAGAAATATCTCCTTCAGTCTGGGCATTATTTATTAATGTGACTGTTTTGAATACTGATTAATAGTGAAACTAAAGGTTGTAAATAATAATGCCTTCTTACCAAATGTGAAACACTCATCTGGTTTCATGTCATTGATTAAACACCAATGAAGATTTATAGTATACTAATATCTATATCCAGGATAGAAAATATCTCATTGTCCTGCTTTATATCTTACAACCTTTTAGCCACCAAGTTGCAGATGTTACTATGACACTATCCTAACCTCCCTGGGCAGACGACCTCACCCATGTGTCCTGGAGCCTCCCCTCCCCTGAGCCCTGCCCCACTAGGGACAGACAGACACAGGCTGGGGGTGTGGATCCACCTGCCAGCACCCATGTCCAGTGGAGAAGCAATAACAGAAGCCAGAATTCCCACCTTCTGCTCCCCATAAAGAATTTTGGTCCAGACTCCCAGAGGAATAGAGAACAGGGAAGCTTCCAATGGAGGGGATGGGACAGGGGACTCTGGTGGTGGGAATTGTGTGGAATTGTACCCCTGTAATCTTACAGATCTTGTTCATCATTACTAAATCACTTTCTTCTTCTTCTAGCGTTTGCCACTAAATCACTAATATAAAAAATAATAAAAGAAAATATCTCGTCAATATTCCCAGACACTAACAATCTCAAGAGTGGCGTAGGATGGAATCGCTGTATTTTTTAACTGAAACAGGAAAACACAAAACAGTATTTTCTCACTGAGGGGTGAGTGATGTTCTGAAGGGCAGGGCTGGTTTGGTTCAGCACCCAGATAGGAAGGACAAGGTGCCTTTGATGGCAGCCCTGCAGTGTGTCCCCGTGTCCTGTGATGCATGTATCACAAAACAGGAGCCCCAGGACATTCACCCAAGCTGGCTGGGGATTTGTCACCAGCAAGGAGAGAGGAAAGAGACAAAGATGAATGTCAGTGCTGGCAGAAGCAGGAATTTCCCAGACCCCAGGGCCGCCTGTCCAAGGGCTTTTGTCTACAGCTTCACTCAATATGGAGGCATTTTCTCAGGTGACAGGCTATTATTTCTGGCCTATGCCAGTCCCATACCAATAGCAGAATAGCAGAGGGCTCGCTCGCAGATGCAATCAATGCACACAGTTATCTCCCTGGAAGGTTATAGGTTTATGTATTTTTCTAAAAATAATGAATTTTTAAAAAGATGTCTTGGTGAGTGTACAAGTGTATGCATGATAAAATTCCTGAACAATACATTAAGTTTTAAAAAGCACAAATCTTTTTTTATTTATGTATTTATTTTTTTATTATTTTGTATTTATTTCTTTATTGGGGAATTAATGTTTTACATTCAACAGTAAATGCAGTAGTTTGTACATGCATAACATTTCCCAGTTTTCCATATACCAATACAACCCCCACTAGGTCCTCTGTCATCCTTCATGGACCTGTACTCTCCCCACCCACCCACCCCAGAGTCTTTTACTTTGGTGCGATATGCCAATTCCATTTCAGGTTCTACTTGTGTTTTCTTTTCTGATCTTGTTTTTCAACTTCTGCCTCAGAGTGAGATCATCCCATGTTCATCCTTCTGTTTCTGACTTATTTCACTCAACATGATTTTTTTCAAGGTCCATCCAAGATCGGCTGAAAACGGTGAAGTCACCATTTTTTACAGCTGAGTAGTATTCCATTGTGTATCTAGACCTTAGCTTTCTCAGCCACTCATCTGTTGTTGGACACCTGGGTTGCTTCCAGGTTTTGGCTATTACAAATTGTGCTGCCAAGAACATATGTGTACACAGACCTTTTTGGATGGATGTGTTGGGTTCCTTTAGGATCTATCCCCAGGAGGGGAATTGCAGGGTCATAGGGTAGGTCCATTTCTAGCCTTCTGAGAGTTCTCCAGACTGTTCTCCACAGAGGTTGGACCCATTGACATTCCCACCAGCAGTGCAGGAGGGTTCCTTTGACCCCACAACCTCTCCAGCATTTAAAAAGCACAAATCTTTGGCCAGGCAGTGGCACACCCAGTGAAGCGTACAGTCTACCATATGCAAGGACCAGGTTCAAGCCCCAGGTCCCCACCTGCAGGGGGGAGGCTCTCCAAGAGGTGAAGGAGAGCTGCAGGTGTCTCTCTTTCCTCTCTCTAGCTCCTCTGCCTCCGTTTCTCTCTGTTTTATTAAGTAAACAAATGGAGGGGAGGGGAAAAGTCACTATGAGTGATAGGTTCACGGCACAGGCACTGAGTCCCATTGATAACTCTGGTGGAAAGAAGGAAAGAAAGAAAGAGAGAGAAAGAGAGAGAGGGAGACAGAGAGAGAGAGAGAGAGACCTAGAATAACAATAAAAGATCAGCAACAGCATTTCGTGAACACATTTCATGCTTCTCTCTACAAGCTCACACACACACACAGAAAAAGAATTGTGTCATACATGGTGAGTAAGGGCAAGAGACTGGCAGACTTTAAAGATGACTCTTTAGTCACTATCAGGTCACCCCGTCAGCTGGGGCCCTAATCTGGGAGTCCTGGGATTCCCAAACAGACTTGATGGGCCTAGACCTCGAACAGATACCTCTCTCCATTGTTACCGGTCATCTCTATCAAGAACAACACAATAGACCCCTCTATGGGCCCCCACAGGACCTTGCCCTCAGTGTGGATCAACAACAGCAGACAATGTTTCATCCTCCAAAGGGAGGCTGGACAATATACTCCAAGCTACACCTGAGGAAAATGTGTCCTGTTATTGGGGCAGCTTGGAACATTCCTACTCATGACCACAGAATGTCTGCTCAGATCTACAGGGATGCAGAGGTCACATAGGCTCCTAAGCTGAATAGGGGCCCCAGATCACATCAAATCAATGGGGTTTACAGTCAACAATATTTATACATCTTTCCCATAAGTGGGAGCTACTCTCTCCCCTGATCCAACTTTCTAGCCCTTTTTCCAGCCATAACATCATCTCCCCAGACAATAATTTGGATCCACCTGCATATCAGATTTCAGGCTCAGGTGAAAAAAACTAGTATAGCCACAGGCCCTTTGGAATATGACTAAAATAGGTCTACTGGCTATCTTCAAAACAGAGGCCCCAAATCTTCATCTGCAATATTCCAGCCTTTAGGTTCATGATTAGTTAACAATTTGTTTGGCTCTATATGTTAACTCTTTTTTCAGCCACCAGGTTCCCGATGCTACCATGATGCCAGCCAGACTTCCCTGGGAATATGACCCCACCAATGTGTCCCGGAGCCCCTCTTCCTCAGAAACCCACTCCACTAGGGAAAGGGAGAAGCAGGCTGGGAGTATGAATCAATCTGCCAATGCCCATGCTCAGCGGGGAAGCAATTACAGAAGTCAGACCTTCTACCTTCTACACTCCATAATGACCCTGGGTCCATATTCCCAGAGGGATAAAAAATAGGGAAGCTGGGAGTCAGGTAGTAGCGCAGTGAGTTAAGCACAGGTGGCACAAAGCGCAAAGATTGGTGCACGGATCCTGGTTTGAGCCCCCAGCTCCCCAACTGCAGGGGAGTCGCTTCACAGGCGGTGGAGCAGGTCTGCAGGTGTCTGTCTTTCTCTCCCCCTCTCTGTCTTCCCCTCCTCTCTCCATTTCTCTCTGTCCTATCCAATAACAACAATAAAACAACAAGGGCAACAAAAGGGTATAAATACATAAATATTTAAAAACAGAATAGAGAAGCTATCGGGGGAGGGGATATGAAGTTAGTTTTGGTGATGGTAATTGTGCGGAGTTATACCCCCGTGATTCTATGGTTTTGTCAGTGTTTCCTTTTTATAAATAAAAATTTAAAAAAGAAAAGAAAAGAAAGAAACAGAGGAAAACAGAAAGAGAGTAATTGAAATTCCACCCTTGTCAGATACTACATTTCCATTTATTTGGGGACTTTATGTAAAAGGCAGTAGCCTTGAAATTCCCTTTTTATGCAGTTGTTTGTTAAGTGCTTTTAGTATGAGTTGCTTGTAGTATGAGGTGGAAAATTCCTTGCCCCTTCCCCTTTGAATAAACAGGACCTAATCAGTGAAGGCCACCCATTGTTCGAAGGACCCTGCCTGGGGACAAGCCTTATCAGGACCTTTGCACAGACTTTGTGGTGTGCTGTCTACCGGATGGGTAGTCATAGCCGATGGCAGGAGGATGTGGCGACCCTGCCTGGTTGAATTCTATTGGTTGTGTGATCTTACTATATTTGAAACTAGCCTGCGCTTTGCTTTGAATGGATCATGCTTTTGCTAAGTTTGAAATGATTGGATTTTGTGTTTGCTATAGCCTATTATTGGATGTAGGTTGATAAGGTGATGTGTTCCCCCTCCCTGAGTGTAGTCTGAATTCCTATAAATTGTGTGGTTTGAGCCTTGTTCAGGGTCGAGCTTGGTAGACTAACACCAGTCACCATCTCGGCCCGGATTGCAATTCGTCAATAAACATCTTTGCTTCCTTGCAGTGGATGGTGGTTTGATTTATGCTCGCTAACACTTTACTTATTAGTGATTTAATAATGATGAATGAGATTCCACACAGTTCCCACCCCCAGAGTTCTATGTCCCGTCCCCTCCACTGGAAGCTTCTGCTGAGGGAGCATTCAGGAAACGGACTTCTGAGGATTATTTTTTCTAAGTTCACACACTTGGAAAAGGGATACACGCTTATAGCTGCTCTCATGTCAGGACCCATCTTCCTCAAGGGACAGAGCAGGCTGGCCTGCCTCCCTTCAGAGAATGGGGCAGAATTCTCTTCAATGGCTTCCATCCAGTGGCCAGGTGCACAGCCTTATCTGTTGATAAGCAAAATAGCTACAGCTGACCACTGAGCTTTTGCCTTGTAAATGCCTTAAGCCTGGGGGTGGGGGGCAGGGGGGTTCCACTGGCTGTTGCTGTCTTGTCAGTCTGTCAACAGCTTTATAAATAATTTTATGACACAGAAATTATTGTACTCCACTGAGAAACCTCCCCAGGAGGAAGTGACTGGCACAAAAATAAGAGGCAGAGCCCCCTGAGGCAGACCTCTGCTCCCACCCAAAGCACAATTGGCCAGCCACCTGTCCTGCACACAAGCCTCTCCCCTTATCCCTAACCCCCTTTCCTTTTCACCCAAGTTTAAAGCTTCTAGTCTGTAAAAAAAGGAGACCCACCGTCTGACTTCCTCCTTTGTCTGCCAGTACCTCTTGGGTTTTCTCTCTTGGAGATACAAGTTCCTCTCTCTCTCTCTCTCTCTCTCTCTCTCTCTCTCTTTCTCTGTGTCTTGACCCCTCATACTTTTTTTTAAGTTTTTTAATATTTATTTATTCCCCTTTTTTGCCCTTGTTTTACTGTTGTAGTTATTGTTGTTACTGATGTTGTTGTTGTTGAATAGGACAGAGAGAAATGGAAAGAGGAGGGGGAGAGAAAGACAGACACCTGCAGACCTGCTTCACCACTTGTGAAGCGACTCCCCTGCAAGTGGGGAGCCCAGGGCTCAAACCGGGATCCTTACGGCAGTCCTTGCACTTTGCACCACCTGCGCTTAAGCCCTCATACTTTTTTTTTTTTTATCACTCCACACTTCAGGAATCCAGAGCAAAGATGGTGGGTCCCAGAAACAGGATATAAACATGGGGCTAAAAAGGGAGCATTTACCACTTTGCTTATCATTAGAGAAATGCTAATGAAAACTACACTCAGCTACCATCTCACACCTCAGAGAATGGCTTCCATCAACAAACCAAGAGATGACAGGTGTTGGAGAGCTTGTGGAGAGAAGGGGACTCTGCCCCAATGCTGGTGGGAACGCAAACGGGGGCAGCCCCTCTGGAAGGCTGTGTGGACAGACCTCAAATAAAAATGGAATCACCTTATGATCCAGCAAGACCGCTCTTAGGCCTTTATCCAGTGGACATTCAGACACTTAATAGAAGGGACACACGGCCCCCTGTGTTCACACTGCATTGTCTGCAAAGACATTGTGGGATATAGACTCCATGGAATATTATGTAGTCAAAAAGACGGCAGTGTGTTCTTTGGGGCAAAGTGGATGGAACTGGAGGTGAGGATGCTTAGGGAAATAAGAAATGAAAGACACCAATCAGATGGTTTCACTCACAGCTGAAATCTAGAGATCTGATTTACATGAACTTGCCAAAAAAAAGTAAATAAATAAACAATAAGCAAGCAAAGTGTAAGACTTGCAAAAACTCTGGGGGTAACTTATCTTTGGAAAGAGGGAAGGTGGGGACACAGAGCTCTGGTGGGTGTGGTGTGGAGCTAGACATAGTCATCTTGTCGTCTTGTAACAAACTACTAATAGAAAGGGAGCATTTAAAAAGAGAATAAAGACAAAAATAATCCCCTCATGATGTATTCAGAACAATTAGGAGGAACATGCTTTAAGAATAAAACCTTTGTGGACTCTGCCTTTTGTCACATCTACTCAGATCCTAACAAGAATCATCTGAACCTCTGAACATGACAGCTATTTCTATGCCATGCCTCAAGTGCCTGGCAAATTCTATTCAGTTATTTTTATACTGTGGGTGGTTTCTAATTCAGATGTACAAAGTCACTTAATTTTTGAAAAGCTATGACTTGGCTAATGATTGCCAGCACAATAGCTTACATGCACATTACCTAAATGTAAGTGGACAGAAAAACCAGGAACATCGTCAAGGTGCCTGTCTGTGGCTAAGAGCCCTCGGTTCACCTCTAGACCCTCCACAGCGCAGAGGGCTGTGTGGTGAGGAGACAGAGTCCACATTTGCCGCACCTGACTACACTCTGCCTTCCATACAGCACAGACAGAGAAACCATTTATCATGGCCTAAGTGAATATTAGTCACTTCCAGACCCTTCACTTTGTTTTACTTTAGACTTACACGGAAACTCTTTCTTTGCCCAGCCAGGCAATCAAAGCCTAGATACACTGCTTGCAGATGCTAAATTAGGGTTTAACAGCAGAGGCTCAGCCCCAGGAGACAAGTTACCCGAGGAATTTGTCCCAGCTCCCATTCTCATGCTGATGAAGGAGCTGGGCAACCACCTCACCTGAGAGCCTTTCCCAGACATTTCTTTAAATTTTAAAAACCTCAGCACCTGTTCATTGTTCTCCATAAAGCAAGGGTTCTCTTCCGGCTAGAAAATGAGCATGGAGCTGCTACTTAGTGATGTCCTGAGTTCTTCAGAGATTCAGAAGAGGAGAAAGTGTGGCCAGCTGGCTAAATAGCTGAGGAGATCAAGATTAGAATTTAGTTAGAATAAATTATTTTTATTTTTTTTAATATTACTTATTCCCTTTTGTTGCCCTTGTTGTTTTATTGTTGTAGTTATTATTGTTGTTGTTATTGATGTTGTCATTGTTGAATAGGACAAAGAAATGGAGAGAGGAGGGGAAGACAGAGGGGGGAGAGAAAGACAGACACCTACAGACCTGCTTCACAACCTGTGAAGTGACTCCCCTGCAGGTGGGGAGCTGTGGGCTCGAACCAGTATCTTCATGCTGGTCCTTGCACTTTGCGCCACCAGCATTTAACCCACCCGACTCCCAAATGTAGTTAGAATTTAATAATCTGGGATCATTCTGAATTTAAACACCAGTCGAAAACAAAGCAAAAATGAATGAATAATAAGGTAAGATGTTGGGGCCTGCTGGTGGCTTACCCAGGAGTGCACCTTAGCTCAAACATGGAAAGTCCCTGGCTACAGAGACATAAGGACCAAGCTAGCAGCTACCTGGGAGGTTCCAGCTCCCTCCAGTGGCTTCCAGACTGACTGCTACATGAAAGAATCACAGACAGACAGACCGACAGACAGTCATTTTGCAGGGAGAAGAGGAGCATTTAATGGAAGAAGGTAAGGATGGGGTGGGGGAGGTAGACAGCATGATCGTTATGCAAAGAGACTATGATGCCTGAGGCTTCAAAGTCCCAGGTTCAATCCCCTGTACCACCATAAACCAGAGCTAAAGTAGAGGGAGGGAAAAAAGGAGAAGAGAAGTGCGAGCCATGCAAGCATGTAGACCTCTGAGAAAGAGACTGAAGCCTCCAGCCTCTGGTCTCCCCTGCTCTCTGGTTCCTTCTGGGGAAGGCAGGACCCTCAGGGGATGGAGAGACAGAGAGAGAGAGACCCCAGGCCCTGGTCCCCCAGCTCTCTGGTCCCTTCTGGGGAAGGCAGGGCTCTCAGGGGATGGAGAGAGAGAGAGAGAGAGACCCCAGCTCTCTGGTCCCTTCTGGTGAAGGCAGGACCCTCAGAGGATGCAGAGAGAGAGAGAGAGAGACCCCAGCCCCTGGTACCCCAGCTCTCTGGTCCCTTCTGGGGAAGGCAGAACCCTCAGGGGATGGAGAGAGAGAGAAAGAGACCCCAGCCCCTGGTACCCCAGCTCTCTGGTCCCTTCTGGGGAAGGCAGGACCCTCATGGGATGGAGAGAGAGACAGAGAGAGAGAGAGAGAGAGACCCCAGCCCCTGGTCCCCCAGCTCTCTGGTCCCTTCTGGGGAAGGCAGGACCCTCAGGGGATGGAGAGACAGAGAGAGAGAGAGACCCCAGCCCCTGGTCCCCCACCTCTCTGGTCCCTTCTGGGGAAGGCAGGACCCTCAGGGGATGGAGAGAGAGAGAGACCCCAGCCCCTGGTCCCCCAGCTCTCTGGTCCCTTCTGGGGGAGGCAGGACCCTCAGGGATGAGCTCCAGCCTCTGTCTCCAGGGTCCCCTCTGCCTCCATCTGCAGGTTGTGGCCTTTGCAGTCAGGGAGGGAGGGAGCCGGGGCAGGACTTGCAGACACACTGGGCTTCTGGGCCTGACCTGGGCCTGACCTGGCTGCTGCAGGGGGAGGGGGAGGGTGTAGGGGGAGGGTGTAGGGGCAGGGTGCAGGGGGAGGGTGCAAGGGGAGTGTGCAGGGTGCAGGGGGAGGGTGCAGGGGGAATGTGTAGGGGCAGGGTGCAAGGGGAGGGTGCAGGGGGAGGGTGTAGGGGGCAGGAGGAGGGTGCAGGGGGAGGGGGCAGGGGCACAGTGCAGGTGTTGCTTGTCTAAACTGCCTTCCAGCAGAAGGAAGATTGATGATCAGTGGAGCATTGCTACAGGTGTCTCTCTTCCTCTCTGTCTCCCCTCTCTCTTTCTGTTTCTAATTCTCTATTTTTTATATATGTATTTATTTATTATCCCTATTGTTGCTCTTGTTGTTTAACATTGTTGTGGTTATTGATGTCGTTGTTGTTGGATAGGACAGAGAGAAATGGAGAGAGGAGGGGAAGACAGAGAGGGGGAGAGAAAGACAGACACCTGCAGACCTGCTTCACCGCTTGTGAAGTGACTCCCCTGCAGGTGGGGAGCCAAGGGCTTGAACCTGGACTAATTCTCTATTTAAAAAAAAAATGATAATAATAATAAAATAAAATGCCAATGGGATCGAGTGAAGTCATGCAGGCACCAAGCCCTACCTATAACCTTAGTGGAAAAAAGAAACAAAGCAAAATGAAGTTAAGGTGCCATTCATATAATCTTGATATCAAAAATCTCACAAGCGTACATCAGTGCAACTTGAACCTGGGTCCTTGCGCACTGTCATGTGAGCACTTAACCAAGTGCGCCACCTCCTGGCCTCTCAGTAATGTTCTCTATTCAAGTAGGAATGTATACTTGAACCAACACACACACCAAGTCCACAGTCACATAGATTAATATGTGAAAGGAAACTCTTGTAAAAATAAAAGAATTGGAGAAAACAATTTACTTGAAAATTCTACCTTAGTTTTAAAAAAAAAAAAATCTCCGTTGTACACTCAGAATAATCCCCTCCGTGTCCTAGTTCCTAACATTGCTCCGACCTGTGCGCCCTGGATGTCCCCAGCCATTTAGTTCAGATTAAGAAAATCTTAAACAAAATCCATTTCCATCTGAGCTCATTTCATTTATCCTTCTCCATGACCTTGTCTAACATCTGAATAGCAAAAAAGAACAGCCTCTGAACAATCTGAGATTCGGAGGAAGTCTCCTAAGAACTCAGAAAAGAAGGAAATATCTGTTTATACCTGAGCACCTATTCACCTGTGAGGCCGTCTCTGCTTAACTGTAACACAGCAGCTCCTGGGATCACTGTTGCATTTCCCTCCTCTCAGGGTTCTTAAGCTTAGCGTCAAGTTTAAGCTCAGCACACATTAAATCTAAACAGCAAGGTCTAACCTTTCTCAGAGAAGGACTCACTCCATCCAAAGCTGTGAACATTTCCAACCCTCTGAATGGCCGCTGGCCCTAGTCAGAGCCTCCAGCCATTTGAGCACAACTGTCCCCACAGCATGCCTCCCGTGAGCAGGTGCATTGCGCGGTGACTTTTAGCTACCATCCCGTCTAACCTTCCGTCTAGACAACGTTATAAAGCTGCAAGTAGAAAGGCATTCTACACATCGTGAGCAGATGTCTGCCCATCATTGACCTGACAAGGGTTACTATCCAAAATGTATAAGGATCTCACGCAATAACACACATACACACAAAAGGCTTTAAAGGGACAAAGAGCCTGAATCCAATTGTTTTCTTCCATTATTTCTGTATTGATTTGCCTCCAGGGTCATCACTGGGGCTCAGTTCCAGCACTACAAATCTACTGCTCCTGGTGACCATTTTTTTCTTTTTCTTTTTTTTTTTTTTTTTTGGATAGAACAGAGAGAAATTGAGAGGCGAGGGTGAGATAGGGAGAGAAAAAAAGAGACACCTGCAGATCTATTTTACCACTTGTGAGGCATCCCCCCACCCCACCCCCTGCACGTGGGGATCAGGGGCTCAAACCTGGATCCAGCCCTTAGTCCCATGTGCGCTTAACCAGGTACACCACTGTCCGGCCCCCAATCCAACTGCTTTCCATAAAAGATGTACTATCTATGAGCAGTTCTCAATATCCTTACTCACCAAGGTAATATAAATCAAAGGCACAATGAGATGCCACCTCATACCTGAGACGCTATGAAAAACACAAAACACTGAAACTATTAGTGATGGGATTTTGTTTATTTATTTATTTGTTTGTTCATTTATTATTGGATAGAGACCAAGAGAAATTAAAATGGGAAATAGAGAGAGAGACAGACACCTGCAGCCTTGCTTTACCACTCTTGAAGCTTCCTCCTGCAGGTGGGGATCAGGAGCTTGAACCTGGGTCCTTATGCACTTTAAATGAGTGTTCTTAAGCAGGTGCACCACTGCCTGTCTGGTAATGGCAATTTGTAAAAGACCAAGCTTGGACATAGCCCAGATGCTCAACACATGAGAGGCTGAGAAAGTTTTGCTCTATATGGATAATGGAATACCACTCAGCTGCTAAATATGATGGTTCTTCGCCTTTGCCTCATCTTGGATGGGACTTAAAGGAATCATGTTAAATGAGGTAAGTCAAAAAAACACCTGTAGATGGAACTTAGGTAACAAGGATAGAAAGTGAAAACACTGGGGGGAGGTGGTGGTAGTGCAGTGGGTTAAGCCCATGTGGCTCGAAGTGCAAGGACCAGCATAAGGATCCCGGTTGGAACCCCCAGCTCCCCATCTGCAGGGGAGTCGCTTCACAAGCGGTGAGGCAGGTCTGCAGTTGTCTTTCTCTCCCCTTCTCTGTCCTCCCCTCCTCTCTCCATTTCTCTCTGTCCTATCCAGCAACAACAGCAGCAATAGCAACAATAATAGTAACAACAACGATAAACAACAAGGGCAACAAAAGGGAAAAAATGGCCTCCAGGAGCAGTGGATTCATAGTGCAGGCACCGAGTCCCAATAACCCTGGAGGCAAAAAAAAAAAATTTAAGTGAAAATACTAAGTGAAACTTGGACTGAGCATATTGTATTGCACCAAAGCAAAGGGCTCTGGGGGAGGATGGGAGGGAGAAGATGGAGTGAGCTCTGGAGTCCTGGAACATGATAGTGGGAAAGAACCTTCAGCAGGAGTGACAGTGATTTTCAGACATCACAAGGAGAAGAGAAATCGTACCCATGTATCAACTATAGTATAAACTATTCAACCTCCAATAAAATGGATGGTAAGGGGGAAAAAAGCATTGGTGATGATGTGGAGTCTAGAAATTTATTCAGAAAACAGATTCCAAGGTGGGGGTAGCTAGCATAATGGTTATGCAAAGAGACTCTCATGCCTGAGGCTCTAAAGCTCCAGATTCAATTCTCTGCACCACCATAAGCCAGAGTTCAGCAGTGTTCTGTTTTAAAAAGGAAGGAAGAAGGAAGAGAGAAAGAGAAAGAAAGAAAGAAAGAAAGAAAGAAAGGAAGGAAGGAAGGAAGGAAGGAATAGAAAGAAATGAAGGAAAGGGAAGGGAACAGATTCAGATGCTCTCAACACATAAAAAAATGGTCACTATGGGAAAAGTTATATTAGTTTTTAATGTTCACTGCACTGTGTATATATGTATGTGTACCAAATGACATACACCTTAAATATGTAACTGCTGTTTAAATACATTGAAATAAATGAAGGCAGTAGAACAGAGAGTAGAAATGATCTGGAAAGTCACTCACAAGCACACATACTCAACACACGCTCCACAGCCCCTGAGTGTTCGTTCTGCTACTGCAAGTAGTTCTGTATGGCTTTGTCTTGTGGCAGGCAGGGTGTACTTGAAACTCATGTCACCCAAGTTCCCAGTGCCGTCAAACCAGAGACCTCACTCTCCCTACTTCCCCACCCTTTCCTGTCCCCACAAATAACCAACAGAGTTTTCTCAGAGTCTAAAGTCAGAATGTTGTTATTATTTTATGCCAGCTTGTTTTGGCTATTTATTTCACATGTGTGTGAAATCATCTAGTAAGTGCCTCTCACGCTGCAATTTATTTCCTTCAAAGCACTCTGAGTTTCATCCATTTTGTCCCAAAGAAACAAGGCTAACTAGTAGAATCCACTGAGTATATATCCCACAGATTTGTTTTTTGGTCATCTGTAAGTGGACATTTAGGTTGATGCCATGTTTTTTTTTTCCACTCAGAGTTCTGTCCCTGGCACTCCAGAATGCCCTTCCCCTCTAGTCTGAGGTTTAAATTCTGTTGAAGAAGTTTCTGATCCGAGAAACTTCAGAGTCCTGGCAAGTGGCTAAGGTTCTCTCCCTGCACATCAGCCCTAATATTCTAAATCCCAACAGTAGGCATTTCCAAAACTGCCTCCACTGTGGCAAGAAGCTGAGATTGATCTCAGTGTTGGCTAGGAACCACCTCTGAGCCAGCTTCCCCCTCGCCATCCCACTGGCCAGAGCTCCTGGCCTCCCCTCTGTGACAGATGGCAGCAGACACCCTGTCTGGAATCTCACTGCATAATCCGAATTGAAGTGTGTCTGGGAGCCAGGTCACAACGTTGGCTTCATAGCAGTTTTACTCATCACAGGTGTCAGGCCACCCTTGTCTTTGATCTCTAAAAGACATCTGAAGATTAATTTAAACATGAGTGATAGATTAATTAGATATTATGACAAGTATTATGGTTTTTAAAAATTCTGTTATTATTTTTATTTATTATTGAATAGAGACAGAAATGGAGGGAGAAGAGAGGGAGAGACAGAGAGACACCTGCAGCCCTGCTTCACCACCCTTGAAGCTCTTCCCCTGCAGGTGGGTTCTGGGGGCTCGAAACCAGGCCCTCCCACATTGTAACATGTGTGCTCAACTAGGTGTGTCACCACCCAGCCCTGGTATTATGCTGTTGTGTTTTTTTTTTTTTTTATTAAATCAGATGTTTCAAATGAATCCAAATCTAGGATTAACTGGCATGCCCCTCCTGAAATTATTTACACCTGTGTTGGAAACTCTAAGCTGTTTAAACCTTTAAATCAAAACATTGTTGACTCTTTAGTACCTGATGCTAGAATATATATATTGGGCTGAATAATTTAGAAAAAAAATATCTGAAAACTCTTAACTTAGGCGTAGTTCTCTCACAGACCTCTCTTCACAGCTTTCATTAAATTATCAACATACTTTTTCTCCAGAGTCTGTGTAATAAGTTCCTAGACAAAACCCTAAGCTTCAGTTCAAAATTTTTTTAAATATTTATTTTATTTATTTATTCCCTTTTGTTGCCCTTGTTGTTTTATTGTTGTAGTTATTATTGTTGTTGTTGTTGTTGGATAGGACAGAGAGAAATGGAGAGAGGAGGGGAAGACAGAGAGGAGGAGAGAAAGATAGACACCTGCAGACCTGCTTCACCACCTGTGAAGGGACTCCCCTGCAGGTGGGGAGCCGGGCTTCGAACCGGGATCCTTAGGCCGGTCCTTAGGCAGGTCCTTGTGCTTTGCGCCACCTGCGCTTAACCCACTGCGCTACCGCCCGACTCCCGCTTCAGTTTAAATTTACTGAAGCCTTTACACAAATCTCCAGCAAACAGACACCACACAGACACACTTGCGCTAGCACGAAAGGAAGCCCATCAGTATGCCCAAATTCTCAGTCCCCGTTTTAAGTAAAAATCTAGACTTGACTGCACCTGGTCTGTAAGCAGACTTAATATTCGTAGGTGCATTATGCAATGGAGTATGCATTCAAACATGGGCAATAATCATTACTTTAATTTTAGTTGACTCATCTTGGCCAAAAAAATAAGATTATAAAATAATTTCTCAGAATTTCCTATTTCTTTACTCAGATAACCGCTTGAGGATAAGTAGATTATTTAATCTTGTGTTTCAATCTTTTGTTCCTAGATATTTATATGAAACCACTTTTGTTCCTAGATATTTATATGAAACCACTTCCACAATCACACATCTATTATTCTTTCTTCAAAAATAAAACTGCAAAATACATAAATAAAAGCACACAAAACACCTTCCTGTATCCAAATGTCTAAAATTAATGTATGACTAAGAATAGGTCATCAAAGCTGAGGAGATATGTGGTTATGAGAAAAAAAAGTAATTGTATGTCTGAGCCTCCAAAATCTAAGGTTCAGTCCCCTGAACCACCTCAAGGCAGAGCTGAGAAGTTCTCTGGTAAAAAAAAAATTAAATTAAAAAAAGTAGCTACTCAGTGTGTAAGTACCACATACTAACCGACTGCGTCACTAGAGCTCTGCTAGTCAGTGTATAAATGTCTGCAAAGTGAATAAACAATTTGAAAGGACTGATAATTTATGGAGAAAGTTAGAAGTTCTCTTAACTATGCATTACAGGAACTTCAAATCACTTTATTCTGATTCATATATGACTTTTAACTAAAAATTCATCTTTAAAAAAAAACCTATAATAGTAAGAAACACAATCCAGTTAATCTAGTTTATTATGTACCAATACATAAGAATAAGATATATCTGAATACTGGATATGCTGTTTCATGCCTTGTATTTTCAAACTTCAAATGGGCAAATGGAGATTGCAAACCTGTATGTAGGGGCCAGGTGGTAACACACCTGGTTGAGCGCACATGTTACAGTGCACAAGGACCCAGGTTTGAGGCCCTAGTCCCCACCTGCATGGGGAAACCTTTGCAAGTGGGGAAGCAGGGCTGCAGGTGTCTCTCTGTCTCTCTTTCTCTCTATCACACCCTTTCCTTTCAATTTCTGGCTGTCTCTATCCAATAAAAAAATAATTTTAATTAAAAAAGGAATCAGTACCGGCGTAATGATCCCGGTTCGAGCCCCAGGCTCCCCACCAGCAGGGGTATCGCTTCAAAGATGGTGAAGCAGGTTTGCAGATGTTTCTCTTTCCTCCTCTCTATCTTCCCCTCCTCTCTCCATTTCTCTCTGTCCTATCCAACAACAACAACAACAATAATAATACCTACACCAATAAAAAAGGGGATTAGTAAAAAAGAAGAGAGAAAGGAAAGAAATACAGAGGGGGGAGTACCTGAGTATATATTAAAGCACTGAGTGGATTGGGAAGACAGAATAATGGTTCTCTAAGACTTTCATTCCTGAGACTCCTAGGTCCCAGGTTTAATCCCCAACACCATCATCATCAATCAGAGCAAAGTTGTACTCTGTTCTTTCTCTCTGTATCTCTCTCTCATGAAAATAAAATAAATAAAATCTTGCTGCAGGTTCCTATGGGCTGATGATGCACCCAGAAGCGTTTTCTTTTTTATTTTATTTTCATCAGTGACTTAATGTTGATTTATAAAATTATAATATAATAGGGGTATACTTCTACTGTTTCCACCCCTCAGAGGTCTATGTCCACTTCCCCTCCACTGGAAACTGCAGTCATCCTCCAGGTCACAGGTATAGGCTGACTTTATATCTATCCCCGTCTTATCTCTATCAGTATTATCTTACCCATTTTTTCAATCATCATGCCTTCATTTTCTAAGTCACACCGACACCTATTACTACGTCTGAGTGTCCTTCCTTTTCTCATCTTCTCTCATCAATAAAAGTGTCTGACTTGCTCTGGTGTTTTCTAGATATGCCTCCCCTTCAGCGATGGTACGAAAACGAGATTCCTGGTGGCAGACACCCAGAAGCACTTTCTGAAGCAGTCACTTATTGTCAATTATGGCATGAAATTGCCGACAATCACTGGAGGTCTAATTTATTCATTTAAACATATGACTGGACAATTATTCTTCTCACATTTCGCAGGGCTGAGCTCTGCTCCCATAAAGAGAGAGGGACTTTCATTTCACTCTTGAGTGATTTCGCTGATCATCCAAAGAAAAGATGATCTGTTCTGGAAGGTTCTTTCAAGGGGACTGACTCTGAAAAGAGATGTTCCAAAATGCTAACGTCCTCCATAACACCCTTGCTCCATCCCCTTTGTCCTCTCCTACCTGCAGGACACAGGATCATGATGACAGTCAATTGTCCAAGAGAGCTCAAGGCCACAGAAGAATTTCACAGTCATGGGTCACACCCGGCAAGAAATCCCACATAAGCCAGTTGTCGCCTCACTTTGCCCTTCTTTGAGACTCTTCTTCAGGATTTGTGGCAGAGTTCAATGACTGAGCAAATAGGAACTTTTTTGCACAGCACCCAGCATGAGACATGAGCATGAAACATTTCTTTATTTTTTATTGGTGGGGGGTTACTGGTATACAGTAACAGTGAATACAGTTGATACATGTGTAAAATTTCTCTTTCTACATAACACTCTCCCCCACAGCCTCGGTCCTCCTCCACCATCAGCACCAGGACCTGAAAACCCTCCCCCCTTTTCCCTTGGTGCAAGACACCAAACCCAGTCCAAATTCTGCTTGGTGTTTCCCCTTCTGTTCTCATTTCTCCACTTTCGTCCCTGAGTGAGATCATCCCATCTTCGTCCTTCTCTTTCTGGCTGATCTCACTTCACAGGATTCCCTCAAGCTCCATCCAAGAGGAGGTGACTTCAATTTTATTTGTTTAAGAATTCTCCAGACAGTCTTCCACAGGGGCTGCCTCAATTTTCACTGCCACCAGCAGTGGGACAGAGTCTCCTTTTCTCCACATCCTTTCTAATATCTGCCACTTCCTGTTTTGTTGACGTAAGCCTGTCTCACTGGATCCATCTATTAATCTTAAGTGAAGCCTCTCCCACTGTCAACCCTTATCTGTGCTTGCTTTTCCACAGCTGCTTATTTTATTAGGTAAATCTCTCTCTACTGTCCCCACCTTTACACAGACTTCCACTCCACCTCCATGGTCCCACTTTTCATTACTCAGGCTCACTACAATGTCAATGCACATGACATTTCTATCAGTTGTCATGCGACAACATCAGCACAGACAGCACTAGGCATTAGATTCCCCCCCCCCCAGGGATGTGTAGTTGTTTACAAATGTACAACCTGGCCCACCAGAGAGCTCTCATGCCACACTCCACTGCACCAAACCAGGCAGCTCTGTTCCTAATCCCCTGGAGACACTGCAGGAAGGAGTGTTCCCAGAGTGCATTCTGACCATGAGGTGCTCCTATGACGAGTTCTTGGACACAATTATCTGAACAGATCCCCTTAGAGAGTCAGAATTAGATGTGAAGAATCCTAAATGCTTTCTAACAAAGAAATTCTCTTTGCTTTGTTCAACAGAGCATGTTCCAAGTGCCTTTAACCACAGAGCTCTTTGAAATCTTAATATCTATTAACACCCCAGAGAAATTCTGTTTGGAAAATGTCGAAGGAGGCTGTGAAACAGAACACACTGGATTTTTCCCCCTGGAGTGAGAGGGAATACACTTCTTCCTTTTCACTGGGAGCCATCTAAAATGCAGCGTTTCCTTCAGTTAGCAGAACAAGGAGGCTGTCAGGGCACACAGTTATCTGTGCATCTTTACTAAAAAAAAAAAAAAAAAAATCAACACTGCTTTTCTTTACACGTGTTGCAAATATCACTTGTACCCACCATTAATGGAATTATGTAGGCCTCTGATACCAGGACGTGTGTGATTTCAAAAATGAAAAAATCTGTGAGGATGCCAGTCAATGTGATATGCCTACATCAAGACTGATTTTTTTTCTTATACCATTGTATTTATTTCTTTTCTTTTTTTTTTTCTATTGATTTAATAATGATCGGCAAGTGTGTTGGATAAGAGAGATACAATTCTGTATAATTCCATACAATTCCCACCATCAGAGTTCTGCATCCCACCCCCTCCATTGGAAGGTTTCCCATTCTTTATCCCTCTGAGAGTTTAGACCCAGGATCATTGGGGGGGGAGAAGGTGGGAGTTCTGGCTTCTGTAATTGCTTCTCCACTAGACATAGGCATTGGAAGGTCAATCCATACTCCCAGCTGATTCTATCTTTCCCTAATGGAGCGGGGATTTGGAGAGGTGAGGTTCCAATGGGGTTTACAGTTAACAGTATTCATATATTTTCCCATAATTGAGAGCTACTCTCTGCCCTGATCCAATTTCTAGTCCTATGTCCAACTCTGATGCCATCTCCCCTGGCAATACCTCTGGCTCACCTGCATGTTAGCTGTCAGGCTCGGGCAAAAATTAGTAAAGTCATGGGCCCCTTGGAATAGACCTAAAATAGACTTCCTAGCCTTTTCCAAAATGGAGACCCCAAATCTCATCTGCTATATTCTTACCTTTAGGTTCATGATTATTAAACAATCTGTTCTGCTTTATATCTTAATGCTTCTCAGCCAACAAGTTGCAGATGCTAACATGATGCCAACCTGACTTCCCTGGGCAGACAACCTCATCCATGTATCCTGGAGCCCCACCTCTCCAAATTTCCTTTTTAAAGTTCATAACTGCATTTTAGTGTGATTGCTTTCCTTTATGTCATCCATGCTTTACACATTTGGAAACACAATTCTAAGAAGGGGAGGGCAGTCTATGGTGCTGCAAGATGATACCTGGCTGGCCAGGTTGACCACAATGTGATATTCTCTTAGAATTCCAAAACTTTATCAAAAGCTTCCCAGAGAGATGAGACCAGAAGAAGGCACACAGGCGGAGCCAAGATGGTGACTTGCAAGAAACTGCTGGTGTGAGCTCCAACAAAGAGCAGCTTCTGACCAGGGATTCTCTGGATAGGTGTGGCTTGTACTCAGAACATAACAGTTGACAAATGACAGAACAGAAAAACTAAAAACACATCACTAAAAATAAAATGGTTAAATCAAGAGTAAATAAAGCTGCTACCACAATGAATCAAAACAAGAGCCCAGAATAAACTCCAAATCAGTCAGAAGTAACCGTAGATAAGAAAAGTATGCAAGCAATAAAAACCTAATAATCACATAAATAAAGACAACTATGGAAGAAAAGTCTATCATAAATAGGGAAACAACAGATGAGACCCTCAAGGAAAACACAAGATACCTCGAGGTAGTTAGAGAACTGAAAGCTGAAATAGCTGAGCTAAAAGGCCAACTAGCAGAACAAGCTAATACTATACCTGAACTGAAGAAAGAAGCTGAGGGAAGGGAAAGCAGATTAACAGAAGCAGAAAACAGAATTAGCCAGACAGAGGATGTGCTAGAGAAAACAAAGAAAGAGTTAAAAGAGCTCAAAAAGAAATTGAGAGACACTGAAAACAACAACAGAGACATATGGGATGATCCCAAAAGAAGTAACATTTGTATAATTGGCCTGCCAGAGGAAGAAAGAGAGGAAGGAGAAGTAAACACTCTAGAGAAAATTATAGATGAAAACTTCCCAGACCTGAACAACAGAAAGGACATTAAGACTCAAGAGGCTCAGAGAGTCCCAAACAGAATCAACCCAGACCTGAAGATATCAAGACACATCATAGTTACAATAAAAAGAAGTAAGGATAAAGAAAGGATCCTAAAGGCTGCAAGAGAAAAACAAAAAGTCACATACAGGGGAAAACCCATAAGATTAACAGCAGATAGGGAGCTGGGCAGTAATGCAGTGGGTTAAGCACATGTGGCACAAAGCACAAGGACTGGCGTAAGGATCCAAGTTCGAGCCCAAGGTGCCCCACCTGCAGGGGAGTCACTTCACAGGTGGTGAAGCAGGTCTGCAGGTGTCTGTCTTTCTCTCCCCCTCTCTGTCTTCCCCTTCTCTCTCCATTTCTCTCTGTCCTATCCAACAATGAACAACATCAAGAACAACAAAAATAATAACTACAACAATAAAACAACAAGGGCAACAAAAGGAAATAAATAAATAAATATTTTTTAAAAAGATTATCAGCAGACTTCTCCACTCAAACTCTAAAAGCCAGAAGAGAATGGCAAGATATCTATGGATCCCTGAATGAAAAAAGGGTTTCAACCAAGGATAATATATCCTGCTAGACTTTCATTCAAACTAGATGGAGGGATCAAAACCTTCTTAGACAACAATCCTGCCCTGAAAGAGGTTTTGAAAGATCTCTTGTAAACAAGAACACCACCACAATACTTGTCATATTTAAGACCAAATAAAAAATTGTAGAATAATGGAACTATAATACATTAAATCCATAATATCAATCAATAATGGCTTAAACTCAACCATTAAAAGGCACAGAGTGGGAGGATGGATCAGAAAACACAACCCAACCATATTCTGCTTACAAGAATCCCATCTGACCCAACAAGACCAACACAGGCTTAAAGCTTAAAGTGAAGGGGTGGAAAACTATCCTACAGGCTAATGGACCACAAAAAAAGGCAGGAACAGCCTTTCTTATCTCAGACACAATAGACTTTAAATTAAATAAAGTAATAAAATATAGGCAAGCCAATAAATAATGATTATAGGATCAATCAACCAAGATTATTTAACAATTATTAACATCTATGCACCCAATGAGGGCCCTTCTAAATACATCAAACACCTACTGAAAAAACTACAAAAATACATCAATAGTAATACAGTAATAGTGGGAGATTTTAACACCCCACTCTCACACTTAGACAAATCAATGAAGCAGAGAATCAACAAAGAAAAAAGAGAATTAAATGAAGAGATGGACAGACTAGATCTCCTGGACATTTTCAGAGTTCTTCACCCCAAAAAACTAGAATACACATTCTTTTCAAATCCACATAGCACATACTCAAGAATAGACCACATGTTAGGTCACAAAGACAGTATCAACAAATTCAAGAGCATTAAAGTCATCCCAAGTATCTTCTCAGACCACATTGGAGTAAAGCTAACATTTAACAACAAACAGAAAATTACTGAAAGTCACAGAATTTAGAAACTCAACAAAATGCTGCTTAAGAACCGCTGGGTCAGAGAGACACTCAAGCAAGAAATTCATATGTTCCTGGAAACAAATGAAAATTAAGATACAAGCTATCAAAATATTTGGGACACAGCTAAAGCAATACTGAGAGGGAAATTCATAGCCATACAATCACACATTAGATTACAAGAAAAAGCTCAGATAAAGGATCTTACTGCACACTTTAAGGACTTAGAGGAAGAGGAACAAAGGAACCCTAAAGCAACCAGGACAGAAATCACTAAAATTAGAGCAGAAATAAACAACATCAAAAATAAGAACCATTCAAAAGATCAATGAAGCCAAATGTTGGTTCTTTGAAAAATTAAATAAGACAAACCCCTAGCCAGACTCACTAAAAAAAAGGGGGGGGGAGAAGACTCAAATAAATAATTATGGTATGATCCCACTCATAAACAGAAGTTGAGAAAGAAGAACAGAAAGGGAAATTCAAAGCAGGATTTGACTGAATTTGGAGTAGGGCACCAAAGTAAAATCCCTGGGTTGAGGGTGAGGGTGGATGTTCAGATTCACGGGGCGGTGGGGGGTGGGGATGGGACACAGTCTTTTGGTGGTGGGAATGGTGTATATGTATACTCCTATCAATTTTTAGTCATACAAATCACTATTTAATATGAGGGGAAAAACTGAATATCTCAAACTTTTTTTTAGCTAGGACAGAGAGAAATGGAGAGAGGAGGAGAAGACAGAGAGGGGGTGAGAAAGATAGATACCTGCAGCCCTGCTTCACCGCCTGTGAAGGGAACAAACTTTTTAAAGCATAGATTGAGTCTTTTTTTAAAAAAAAAATTTAAATCTTTATTTATTTGACAGAGACAGCCAGAAATTGATAGGGAAAGGCAAGATTGAGAGAAAGAGACAGAGAGACACCTGCAGCACTGCTTCACCACTTATAAATCTTTCCCTCTGCAGGTGGGTACCAGGGGATTGAACTTGGGTCCTTGCGCATTGTAACATGTGCACTCAACCAGATGCGTCACCACCTGGCCCCAGACTGAGTCTTTTAAATATATAGGCTGAGTCTTTGATATGTTGACTTTCTTGAAAGCTTAGACCAGGGAGAACAGAAGCAACTGGTGGTACAGCTATAGGCAAATAATGTCAAAGTCCTTTGTTATGGTGATGTTGTGTATGATACAGCAAATACTAACAAAGGGATATTTCAAAGTTAACCCACCTACCAAATAATGTGATTATAGTAATAACTATCTACTGTCTTCTTAAACCCTAAGACAGCAAGATCCTCCCACTTCCTCTTTAAAGCCTATATTTCCCCCAGGCCTGGAACCTCACTTTCCTGCATGCTTCTCTCAATTCATACCAAATGATACTGCATCTGTCCATCCCAACCTAATCAACACAAGGAGTACCACCTCAGCATGCTCCACCTCAGACTGTGTCCAGAGACGTCAGGCATAGATTGTCAACCCTTCACCCTTTCCTTTCATAGAATTCTCTAATTCCATTCCAGGAGGTTCACTTCCTAACAAAATTCCAAAGCCCAAATATAGACCAGGTCCCGTAAGATAGAGCATATGTTTACATGTATCCATAAATTAGGGCAAAATATATACCTGAAAGCAAAAATACACAATAGTCTGCAGTGAATCAGTAAAAAGTTCATAATGAAATAGTGTCTACTTAGAGTTAGATACCCCTTCACCTACTTCCTATTACAGTTCTCTCACTCACTCCAAAGCTAGCCTCATCAAAGCAAGGACTGCAAAAGCTGAATAAGGGCAAGAGACTGGCATACTTTAAGGATGACTCTTTAGTCACTATCAGGCCACCCCATCAGCTGGGGCCCTAATCAGGGAGTCCTGAGATTCCCAAACAGACATGATGGGCCTAGACCTCGAATAAATCCCTCTCTCCATTGTTATCGGTCTTTTGTATCAGGAACAACACAATAGACCCCTTTGTGGGGCCCCCATAGGACCTTGCCTTCAACTTGGATCAACAATGGTAGAGAATATTCCATCCTCTGAAGGGAGGCAGGACAACATACTCTATGTTACACCTGAGGAAGATGGGTCCTGATATTGGGGCAGCTTGGAATGTTCCTACCCATGACCACAGAATGTGAGCTCAGACCTACAGGGATGCAGAGGTCACACAGGCTCCTAAGCTGAATATGTGCCCCAGATCACATCCAATGATTGGGGTTTAACAAACAACAATATTTATACCCCTTTCCCATATTTGGGAGCTACCCTCTTCCCTGATCCAGCTTTCTGGTCCTTCTGCCAGCCATGACATCACCTCCCCAGACAATAATTAGGATCCACCAGCATATCAGATTTCAGGCTCAGGCAAAAAAAAAAAAAAAAAAAAAAAACTAGTATAACCACAGGCCCTTTGGAATATAACTAAAATATGCCTACTAGCTATCTACAAAATGGAGGGCCCCCCAACTCTTGATCTGCATTATTCCAGTCTTTAGGTCCATGATTGGTCAACAATTTGTTGGCTTTATATGTTAACTCTCTTTTCAGCCACCAGGTTCCAGATGCTAGCATGATGCCAACCAGACTTCCCTGGACAGACAACCCCACCAATGTGTCCTGGAGCTCCACTTCCCCAGAGCCCTTCCCCCCTAGGGAAAGAGAGAGACAGGCTGGGAGTATGGATCCACCTGTCAATGCCCATGTTCAGCAGGGAAGCCAGACCTCTCACCTTCTGCATCCCACAATGGCCCTGGTTCCATACTCCCAGAGGGATAAAGAATAGGAAAGCTATCAGGGGAGGGGATGGGATACTGAGTTCTGGTGGTGGGAACTGTGTGAAACTGTATCCCTTTTATCCTATGGTTTTGTCTGTGTTTCCTTTTTATAAATAAAAAATTAAATAAAAAAAGAAGGTGGCACACAGACAACATCCCTCACAGTGGGAGGAGGTGAGGGGGACATTCCAAGGAGCCAGGACTAAAACACCACCCCACTCCCTCCACCCCACTGTCAAGAAAAGGTCTCCAGGTCTGGAGTAGGGTCCCTGAAGGCTATCTCACCTCCTGCATAGCAAGAACATGTCCTAGGGGGTGGGTGATGGTGCATCTGGTTAAGTGCACACTTTATCATGCACACAAACCCAGGTTGGAACCCCTACTCCCCACCTGCAGAGAAGAAACTTCAGGAGTGGTGAAGAAAGTAGTGCAGCTATCTCTCTTATCTCTCTCCTCTATCTCCCTCTCCCCTCTCAATATTTCTCTGTCCTGTCAAATAAAATAGAAAGGAAAAAAAAAAAGAACAAAGTGGCCACCAGGAATGGTTAATTCCTCATGTAGGCACTGAGACCCAGTGATACCCCTGGTGGCAATTTTAAAAAACATAACATGTCCAGGGATAGAGAATAACTCTCTCGGATAGCGAGCTGCTTTGCCCTGTGCAAGACACCCCCCCCATTTCTGTAAAATGTGCAGCATCTGTGGAGGTTGCTAAAAAAAATGGTAGAGTACAGGATTTCTAAGCAAGTGGTCCTGAGTTTGATCCCCAAAAGTCACATATGCCAGAGTGATGCTCTGGTTCTCTGTCTCCTGCTATAATCAGTATTTGATATAAAATAACAAGTGCAGGGAGTCGGGCTGTAGCTCAGTGGGTTAAACACAGGTGGTGCGATGCACAAGGACCGGCATAAGGATCCCAGTTCGAGCCCTGGTTCCCCACCTGCAGGGGAGTCGCTTCACAGGTGGGAAAGCAAGTCTGAAGTTGTCTGTCTTTCTCTCCCCCTCTGTCTTCCCCCATCTCTCTCCATTTCTCTCTGTCCTATCCAACAACGATGACAACAATAATAATAACTACAACAATGAAACAAGGGCAACAAAAGGGAATAAAGAAATATTTTAAAAAGAAAAGACAAAGACAAAGAACAAGTGCAGAATAAAGAGAGGAGTACTTCTTAGATTGCATCTGTCCCTTCAGGCTGAGTTAAAAGGCCCGTGGCATACTCCAGGGTTGCCGGGATAGCCTGAGGGTACTTCTTCCCGAGCTACTGCTCTCTGGGTTGGAGAGAACTCAACTGGAGCTGATCTAGGCTGCTGTGTGGGAGAGGGATCAGGAACGCGTGCTGCACCAACTTTGCAGGAGATACACTCTGGAACTCTCGGAGCCGGAAAGCAATTTCCAAGTGTCTTTAATCAGAAGAGCAGCTGTTTTTATACTCTCCAAGTAGGGTGGAAACAGGATGTGATATAGAGAGGGTGGAGAGAAAAGTGACTGGTGAAAATCAGAGTGTGACAGAGAAGGGATCAGTGTGTGACAAGGAGGGGGTGGAGCAGGAGAGAATCCTATCATAGAACCACCAATGCCCTGGAGTGCTTTATGTAAAAGTGATTTATGTAAATAGACCAAAGCTTTGGATCAGTAAAATCCCTATATAGGCATATGGTTAAGCAGAAGCCAGGGGGAGATGGCAACTACCCAACACAGGGTCACCTGAGAGCAGATATTGGAAGCAGATGCTCCCAGCAGTCTCTGGGGCATGGGGAGAGCAGCCTGGCTGACTGTGAGAACGGCCTTCAGCAGGGTGAATGCAAATGCTTGCCTGGGTGGCGTTGGGTCCACGATGTCGTCCAGCAGTGTCAGGACGGCTTCTTTAGAGACGATAGAATGATCGTGACTGGCACTGAAAAGCAGGATGTCATCTGGCCACGTGAGAACCAAGCATGGCCAAGACGTCATCACTGCATCAGTCTCTCAGAGGGTGAAGAAGGCAGGCTTCCAACAGGCACGGGTGATGCATTAAATATATCTGGTGGGAGAAGAAAAAAAGATTCTTCTTCCCAACTAACATTTTGAAAATGTCTATTTGAAACCAGCAGCCATGGGTTGGAAGGTGATGGAGCACAGGGGGACAGGGGGAGAGTATGCATAAGGTCTTGGGTCCTATCTCAGGCACAACATATGCTAGTGATTCTCTGGGTCCCTGTCTTCGTCTTTCTCTCTTGTTCTCTGGTGTCTGGGACCCAACACAGATCAGCTGAAGAGTCAGTCGAATACACATTTCTTAGAGCTCCCAGGAAATTTCTGTGTAACCAGGAAATTATCTCTCAAACTCGCTATCACCGTAACTCTCTTTTTTAAAAGATTTTATTTATTTATTTATGAGAAATATAGGAGGAGCAAGAGAAAGAACCAGACATCATTCTGGTACATGTGCTGCTGGGGATTGAACTCAGGACCTCACAGTTGAGATTCCAATGCTTTATCCACTGTACCACCTCCTGGACCACAGCTAGCAGTCCAACTCTCTGCAGGGCTTTCCGTTCAGAGGTACCCTGGGATCCTGCAAATCCGTCAAATTAGTGATCCCATGCATCCATTTACAAGTTGCTGTTTAACCTATCAATCCCTTAGCAGCTTTCAATGTCTTTCCCAGCAGAAATATCCAAAGTGGTGACCTTCTCCATGGTAACCTACTTGTGCACACGGTTCCCAGTGCTGGGTTCCTGACTCGGAAACTGGCTCAAGTCCAACCCAGCATGCCACATGGGTATGTCTACTTCCTGGGTGACATCCGCTGATTCATCAACAAAGTTCTCCTCTGAAAAGCTGGGGTAGAGAGAAATTGAAAAGCTTAAGGACTCCAGGGTCCAGAAAAACAGTATCCGGAGGAAGCCTCCCTCATTTCCCTGCATGCATTCAAGCAGATTAGCCAGTTTCTCAGAGTCTATGTTTCATTCGTAGAACGGGGATTGTGGAAATTGCAATACTGGGTTCTGAGGTTCAGAAGAAGGATGTGAATAGATTCCTATAGCTATATATCAGCAAGGATGGTGTGAAAAAATCTGGCTTAGTAAGAAACGCTTCCTGTTTTTATTACAGCTGGTGCCAATTTCAGTATAGTTTATATGACTGATATTTAAGAATATATCCACCTAAAATTCTCTGGTGACATACGTCAGAGACCAACTCCATGATTCACCAGGACCAGATCCAGAGAGGAACTGTAATGACTCTCAGCCCCTGATAAAGTCCCCAAACCTACATATAGTCCAGGTCCCCTGAGACAGAGCATAGGTTCACATGTGTCCATAAACTAGGGAATAATATATACCTGAAAGCAGAAGTACACAAGAGCATGCAGGGAATACCCCAACACTTCATCTGCACTATTCCAACCTTTAGGTCCATGATTGTTCAACAGTTTGTTTGGTTTTGTATGTTAACTCTCTATTCAGCCACCAGGTTCCAGATGCCAGCATGATGCCGACCAGACTTCCCTGGACTGACAACCCCACCAATGTGTCCTGGAGCTCCGCTTCCCCAGAGCCCTGCCCCACTAGGGAAAGAGAGAGACAGGCTGGGAGTATGGATCGACCAGTCAACACCCATGTTCATCAGGGAAGCAATTACAGAAGCCAGACCTTCCACCTTCTGCATCCCATAATGTCCCTGGGTCCATGATCCCAGAGGGATAAAGAATAGGAAAGCTATCAGGGGAGGGGATGGGATATGGAGATCGGGTTATGGGAATTGTGCGGAACTGTACCCCTCCTATCCTATGGTTTTGTTAATGTCTCCTTTCTTAAATAATAAATAAATAAATTTTAAAAAGAGACGGAGTGAACATCATCAGACATTAGAAACAGACAGTAGAAATTCTGTCTTGTTCTGCAGTGATCTCTCCCTCCTGGCCCTCACCCAGTTTGTCTCTTAATGGTACATAAAGAATGTTCTAGTGCATTGAGTGTTACTAAGAGTGTCGTGGCTGGCTGTGGGGCAACGAGAGAGGGGGGGAAACATCAGGCCCCACCAAAACGGGGTTGGATATCGTCCTACAGAAGAACTTAGCAGTGAGCCTCTCCAAGAAGACCAGCCAAGAATGGCCACTGTGTCTGCCAATGAAGTTATGTGACTGGACCCCACGCTCTTCCTCTTACTCACCCACTACTCACACCCCTTCCTTACATAAGCCCCAGAACCTGGGCCGAGAGCAAAGTGGTTTCCTGAGACGTGCTTCTGCCGTCTTCTCAAGTTGCCCCTGAATTTAACTTCTTTTCCCCACAACAGCTTTTACCCCTTGAAAGAATCTTTGAGCAGCAAACACCTAGCCTGGTCTTTGAATCACAATAGACTTTCCTCTTGATTTACGTATCTATCAGATACTGTGTTAGGTCATTACAGAAAAAGTGCAAGGTGATATAGCTTTACAATATAGTCACTCAACTTCGAAAGATAAAAATGAACATGTCATCTGAGAAACCGTAACTTCAGACTGTCATTTGGAATATTTCATTTTTCCCTAATTATATTCACTGAATTACTGACTTAGAGCAAAATAATTCCCTGAACAAATAAACCCTTTACTCTAACTCTATCTGTATGCATTGAGAATAGAATAAAAGTTCTTTTCAATTTAGTCTATAATTATCAAATGCTAATTGGGAGAGACAATTTGCATATTTAGAAGGCTGTTAAGTGAATTAGCTAATGATTAAGTACATTTGAATTTAAAAACAAAAGAGAAAGCACTTCAACAATTCTCTCTTCCATATTTTCAGCCAAATAGAACTACTGCAAATGGAGGAAAAACATGAAGGTTGCAGTAGAAGCAGCAATAATAACAGTGTCACAAATAATTCTTAACGTCCACATATTTTGGGCTTACAAAAATTATGATAATGACCTAAATAACTGAAGTGTATAGGATAATCAATGATTTGACTTTTTCTCTTATTTTCCAGAAGCTTTTTCTTTTCTTTTTTCATGCTTTTCTTATCTTTATTTATTGAATAGAGACAGCCAAAAATTGAGAGGGAAGGGGGTGATAGAGAGGAAGAGAGACAGAGAGACACCTGCAGCCCTGCTTCACCACTCACAAAGCTTTCCCCCTGCAGGTGGGTGCTGGGGGCTTGAACCCGGGTCTTTGCTCATTGGAACATGTGCTCTCAACCAGATGAACCACCACTCAGCCCCGCTTTTTTTTTCTTTATATCTATTGCTGTGTTCAAATTGTCTGCAGAATTTAGATATATAAGGCAATGATATATCTACATTCTAAACAGTCCTCTGCTTGCGAGTCAAGATTTCAGGAAATTTGGTATAGGAGTTTCATCACTGATTCAAAAGGCTTTGTCTGTTTCAACCAGGGCTTGAGGGTCCATTTCCAAGATGGCACCTTGCCGGGATAGCCTGAGGGTACTTCTTCCCGAGCTAGTGCTCTCTGGGTTGGAGAGAACTCAACTGGAGCCGATCTAGGCTGCTGCGTGGGAGAGGGATCAGGAACTCGTGCCGCACTAACTTCGCAGGAGATACACTCTGGAACTCTCGGAGCCGGAAAGCAATTTCCAAGTGTCTTTAATCAGAAGAGCAGCTGTTTTTATACTCTCCAAGTAGGGTGGAAACAGGATGTGATATAGAGAGGGTGGAGGGAAAAGTGACTGGTGGAAGATCAGGGTGTGAAAAGGAGAGGATCAGGGTGTGACAATGAGAAGGGGCGGAGCAGGTGAGAATTCTACCACTGGACCACCAATGCCCTGGAGGGAGTGTGGTGCTTTATGTAAATGTAAAAGTGATTTATGTAAATAGACCGCAGCTTTGAATGGGATTAAATCTATCCCTATATAGGCATATGGTTAAGCAGAAGCCAGGGGGAGCTGGCATACTATCCAACAGCACCTGAATATACCATGATGTATCCACGTCTCTTTTGACTCTCTCTTCATCTGTCTCTGCCTATGCTCTCTGATGCTCAGTGAGAAGCTAGGATCTTAGACCAGGGACCACTGCTTTGAGGATGTCAGGGCTGCTTTGTTAATTTGCATAATTGCTTGGAAATCTCTCCACAGGGGTAAGAAGTTTAACCTCATAAACGGGAAAGAATGTGAGATGTGAAGAAACCTCCTAAATAGTCCAGTTATGAGGTCTTGGGGAAGAAAAGAAAAGGGGCTGGGGGCGGGGCGTGGAGATGAGGGAACACCTAGTGGGACAAGAAAAGCTTCCCATCAGAAGGGAGGCTGGACTTCTGAGATGCAAGCAGCCAGAGCCTGTTTTAGACGTCTGTCTTCAAGAAAAGGTTTTCCCTGTCCCTAATCCTCCAGGACCAGAGGAGTCCCACTTGCCTGCCGTAAACGGGATAGGTCACTCAGGGCAGGAAATATACGCAGACTCCCTTCCTTCTTGCTCTTTCCTTCCTTCCCTTTTCCTATCCTCCTTCCTTCCTTCCTTCCTCCCTCTTTCCTTCTTTCCTTCTTCTTTTCTTTCTTGTCATCCCCAGAAAGAAACAGAGATAGAGAGATTTCTGTAGTTGAAGCATGTCTAAGAGGTCTAGGGGTCTCCCTTGGAACTCTGCTGGTTGGACCAAAGATGAATATCAAGGTGAAGAATCGTCACAAAGACTCCACCAGACTTCAGACAGTGTGGGCTTTCATACTGAATCAAGGCAGGGTCAGAAAGGAAAGAGATAGATGCACAAACATATATAGACAAGAGAGAGAGAGACTGAGTTTCCCAGCCCACCTAGTTTTCCAGCAAGCCCAGGGCTGGGGTAAGTCTCCATTAAAAAATGAGGTTGGGCGGTAGCTAAGCAGGTTAAGCGCACGTGGCACGAAGCTGCAAGGCAAGGATCCCGGTTTGAGCCCCCAGCTCCCCACCTGCAGGGGGCGTCACTTCACAGATGGGGAAGCAGGTCTGCAGGTGTCTGTCTTTCTCTCTCCCTCTCTGTCTTGCCCTCCTCTCTCCATTTCTCTCTGTCCTATCCAACAATAATAACAGCAGTAGCAACAATAACAACAAGGGCAACAAAATGGGAAAAACAGCCTCTAGGAGCAGTGGATTCATAGTGTAGGC
Source organism: Erinaceus europaeus (assembly GCF_950295315.1). Classification (NCBI taxonomy): domain Eukaryota; kingdom Metazoa; phylum Chordata; class Mammalia; order Eulipotyphla; family Erinaceidae; genus Erinaceus; species Erinaceus europaeus. The sequence goes on from NC_080176.1 coordinate 88,055,683, forward strand.
ATAGAGCCCCAGAGATAACTCTGGAGGGAAAAAAGAGAAAGAAGGAAAGAAAGAAAGAAAGAAAGAAAGAAAGAAAGAAAGAAAGAAAGAAAGATGAAAAGAAAGATAAATAAATGAAGTATGTGCTGAGACCTGCTGGCTTCTCAGACCCTCACCCCCTCCCCATCCCATGATGTTTCACCTTTAGTCATGGTGTTCTGCTGAGCACATCCACATTCTATAACCTCTGTGGGATGGGGACATGGGGACATGGCAATGCAACTCCATGACTTCCTGTGCCTGGTCTTTCTTCCCTGAGGAGTGATGGAGGAGAGGGTGGTGTGAGGAGTTTGCTCCACCGGTTTGGCCAACTCAGCTGAGTTCTTGGTGGGCCTTCCAATGTCCTTCCAGTGACCTTCAGGACTAAGTGTCTGTGGCCATCAGGGTCCCTGTCTCTTCTAGCTGCCTCCCCCAAGACAGAGAGGCAGAGGGAGAGAGAAAGGAGCTTCCACTGGTTTGGTGGGGGCCAGGCTTGAACCTAAATCCACCCAAAACAAGATTCCTGGTGAAATATTAGGGGAAGATGACCAGAGGGCTCTGAACCCCAATCCACTAGCATTATACTTTTAATAAGCCAAGATAAAGTCTCAGTAGAAGATGTGTGTGTGTGTGTGTGTGTGTGTGTGTGTGTGTGTGTGTGTGTGTGTGTACTTCTGTTCCCAAATATGAAAAACCTTTGGATGAGCACTAGCATTTATAATTTAAGTATTGAGTGAGAGCCACTTCATTCAAGGCAAATATTTTACTTTTGGCAGTCTAAGGCACGAGTTCATCTCAGTTTTTACACACATAGTTACACGCACAAAGAAGTCATCTCTTCCTGTCTCCAAGGACATTCTAGAGATAAAGTTGTAAAGAGAGTCTTAAATTTTGTCTTCAGAGGACATTGAGCTGATTTCTTTATTTTAAAAAATCCTTTCCAATTTTTCTGTCACCTTTTATGACACTATCTGAAAATCCTATGGGGATCATGCTGACCTCACTTTCTTCACAGAAGCTTAGTAGAAACTAAATAAAATTCACATTTTAACATTAGTAATGTCTTTGCTTCAGAAAATGATTATCTAAGTCTGAGAATAATCCATCTGGGTTCTCTTGGATTTAATTTCTTATTAAACATAATATCTGTGAACTAATTTATCCTCTGCCTCAAAGAAAAAGAATCTAACATCTTGGTTAAACAAGTGAAGTGGCTCACTTACTATGTAGTTGTTCTCTCTCCTCAGAAAGCAACTTCACCTGAGAATCAGGCATCTGGATGGACAGGCAGGGAAAGTGTGAATCCCTCTTGGACCCTACAGGGCACCCCCTGGACCCTAGTCTTCTTTATAGCATTAATTTCCATTTAGAAAATGGGGGACTCATGCCCACCTCTTCCTGCTTCATACGGATGGATATTCAGTGAGCTGCAGGGCCTGAGAGCAGCGAGCTCTGTAGGGTCCACATTCTCTCCATATCAGGTAAGGGAAGTGATTCTTCACCTCTTCTTGTGTTGTTTTCGCTGGGCTATGTTGTTTTCGCCGGGCTGGCTTCAGGGGCAGGTAACAGATGACCAGGGACTCATGGTTGAGCTGTAGGCAGTATCTCTTTATTCATGCAGGACGCAGCACAATCTAAGCCAAGCTAAGCTAAACTCTTCTACCGTAAAACTCACAATGCTGTCTTTATATATACTTGCCAAGTAGGGTGGAAACAGGATGTGACATAGAGAGGGTGGAGAGAAAAGTGACTGGTGAAAATCAGAGTGTGACAAGGAGAGGGGGCAGAGCAAAAACATATCATGAACCAGTGGGGATTGAACCAATGCCCTGCAGTGGTTATGTCAATAGAATACAGTGTTAAGCAGGGGGGATTAAACCAATGAAACAGAAGGGGTCTCATGCATCCCAACAGTCTTGGATAGAGCTGGTAGGAATCATGTCAAGTGAGATAAGTCAGAAACAGAAGGAAGAATATGGGATGGTCTCACTCATAGACAGAAGTTGAAAAACAAGATCAGAAGGGAAAACACACAGCAGAACTTGGACTGGGTTGGTGTGTTGCAGCAAAGTCAAAGACTCTGGGGTGGGTAAGGGGAGGTCAGGTCTTGGAACAGAATGGCAGAGGAGGACCTAGTGGGGGTCGTATTGTTATGTGGACAACTGGGAAATGTTATGCATGTACAAAGTATTGTATTTACTATTAGTGTAAACCACTAATCCCGCAATAAAGAAATTTTAAAAAGAAAAGAAAGAACTTCTTAAGTGATCAAACTGGTGTGTACTCAAAAACGTACTGACGGGTATCATATGTCTAGGCCTAAGTAAAATGTAAAATGATGTTACCTCACTAGATGAGGGAAAGGACTGGGAAGTGCCACAGTGTGTAGGGGAGACAGGCACCTAGGAAGAGGAAGGGCTGGAGAGAAGCCAGCCTTGTTGGCGAGGTCCACTCTCACACCTATGTCTTTGTGGTCTTGATTGGCACTTCTCTAATGGTGAGAGATGTGGAGCACTTTCTCACAGGCCTTTGGGCCATCTGGAATCTGACAATCTTGTGCAAGAATGTGAAATCACTAATAGAAATATATAATGAGAGGGGGAGCAGAAGAAGAGGGAGAGGCAAGAACGTGAAATCACTAATAGAAATATATAATGAGAGGGGGAGGAGAAGAAGAGGGAGAGGCGGAGGGGAGGGGGAGGAGGGAGAGGGAGAGGGAGAAAGAGGGAGGGGAGGGAGGGAGGGGGAGAAGTAGAGGGAACAGGAGAGGGGGAGGGGAAGGAGAGGGGGAGGGGAGGGAGAGGGAGAGGGGGAAAGGGGGAGGGGAGGGGGACAAAGAGGGGGAGGGGAGAGGGAGGGGAGGGGAGGGGGAGGGAAAGGGAGAGAGGAGAGGCAGAGGGAGAGGGAGAGAGAGAGGGAGAGGGAGCGGGAGAGGGGGAGGGGGAGGAGAGAGAGGGAGGGTAGGGGGAGGGGTAGGGGTAGGGGTAGGGGTAGGGGGAGGGGGAGGGGGAGAGGGAGAGGGAGAGGGAGAGGGAGAGGGAGAGGGAGAGGGAGAGGGAGAGGGAGAGGGAGAGGGAGAGGGAGAGGGAGAGGGAGAGATGGCAGAAAGCCCTCCTCAGTGTCTAATTCCCCAGCAAGCAAGCTTTGCTGTTAAGGACTTGTGTGGCTTCCAGCGCTGCCTGAAGCAGGTGCTGCTGTCTGAAATGCCCTGAGCCCAGGCTCATGGCCTGCCTGTGCCAGGGGCGCAGCGTCTCTTCAGAACAGGGAGCACAGCCGCCATAGGCCAGACCGGAGGAAGGAAAGGAAAGTGGACACGAAAAGCTGACTTTCTGCAAGGGCGAGCGTTGTAGTAAACCCTTTACATGAGCTCTGGCACAGGTCTGGTTTTGCCAAGTAAATGCAGCTTTAACAAAGAAGCCGTGGAAATAGTGGTAGTGGTAATGGTACTAGAAGTAGTGGTAGTAATGGTGGTAGTGGTAATGGTACTACAAGTAGTGGTAGTAATGGTGGTAGTAGTAATGGTACTAGAAGTAGTGGTAGTAATGGTGGTAGTAGTAATGGTACTAGAAGTAGTGGTAGTAATGGTGGTAGTGGTAATAGTAGTGGAAGTAGTGGTAGTAATGGTGGTAGTGGTAATGGTACTAGAAGTAGTGGTAGTAATGGTGGTAATGGTACTAGAAGTAGTGGTAGTAATGGTGGTAGTAGTAATGGTACTAGCAGTAGTGGTAGTAATGGTGGTAGTAGTAATGGTAGTGGAAGTAGTGGTAGTAATGGTGGTAGTGGTAATGGTACTAGAAGTAGTGGTAGTAATGGTGGTAATGGTACTAGAAGTAGTGGTAGTAATGGTGGTAATGGTACTAGAAGTAGTGGTAGTAATGGTGGTAGTAGTAATGGTACTAGAATTAGTGGTAGTGGTAATGGTACTAGAAGTAGTGGTAGTAATGGTGGTAGTAATAGTAGTGGAAGTAGTGGTAGTAATGGTGGTAGTGGTAATGTTACTAGAAGTAATGGTAGTAATGGTGGTAGTGGTAATGGTACTAGAAGTAGTGGTAGTAATGGTGGTAGTAGTAATGGTACTAGAAGTAGTGGTAGTAATGGTGGTAGTGGTAATGGTACTAAAAGTAGTGGTAGTAATAGTGGTAGTAGTAATGGTACTAGCAGTAGTGGTAGTAATGGTGGTAGTGGTAATGGTACTAGAAGTAGTGGTAGTAATGGCGGTAGTAGTAATGGTACTAGCAGTAGTGGTAGTAATGGTGGTAGTGGTAATGGTACTAAAAGTAGTGGTAGTAATGGTGGTAATGGTACTAGAAGTAGTAGTAGTAATGGTGGTAGTAGTAATGGTACTAGAAGTAGTGGTAGTAATGGTGGTAGTAGTAATAGTAGTGGAAGTAGTGGTAGTAGTAGTGGTGATAGTGGTAGTAGTGGTAGTAGTAATAGTACTAGTAGTAGTGGTAGTAATGGTGGTAGTAGTAATAGTAGTGGTAGTAGTGGCAGTGGTATAGTGGTAGTAGTAATAGTAGTAGAACTAGTAGTAATGGTGGTAGTAGTAATAGTAGTGGAAGTAGTGGTAGTAATGGTAGTGGTAATAGTAGTAGTGGTAGTAGTGGTAATAGTAGTGGTAGTGGCAGTGGTGGCAGTAATGGTAATTGAAGTGGTAGTAGTAATAGTAGCGGTGGCAGTAGTAATAGCAGTGGTAACGTAATAGTAGCGGTTGCAGTGGTAATAGCAGTGGTAACGTAACAGTAGCGGTGGCAGTGGTAATAGCAGCGGTAACGTAACAGGAGCGGTGGCAGTGGTAATAGCAGCGGTAACGTAACAGGAGCGGTGGCAGTGGTTAATAGCAGTGGTAACGTAACAGGAGCGGTGGCAGTGGTAATAGCAGTGGAACTAGTGCTAATAGTGATAGTAGCAGTGCTGAAGTAGTGGTAGTGGCAGTAGTAATAGTGGTAGTGGTGTTAGAATTACTGGGAGTAGTGCTGGTGATAATAGTGGTGGTGTATATATGTGTGTGTGTGTGTGTGGGTGTGTGTGTGTGTGTGTATACATATTTTTTCCTAAAGGGATAATTTTCCCCTAGCATAGTTTGTACAGTCATGTAGAAGGGTAAGTGGATTTGAAATACACCTCTCTGTCTTTCTCTCTCCCCCGCTCCTCTCACTCCCTTCTCCCTAAAGCCAAAAGAGAAACAAGTTCTCTGGGTTTGAACATACTGATTTTTCTGTGTCTCCTTACATACTGGGTTATGGGACCAGGTGCTGGTGCAGCTGGTCAAGTGCACACACTATAGCGCACAAGGACCTGGGTTCAAGCTCCTGGTCCCCACCATCAGGGGGGAAGCTTCGTAACCACTGGAGTAGAGCTGCAGGTGTCTCTGTGTCTCTCCCCCTCTTTATCTCCCCTTCCCCTCTCAGTTTCTGTCTGTCTCTACCCAGTAATAAATAAAGTTAAAATTTTAAATATATATACTGAGTCATCAGAAAAGTCATGACATATTTCCCAGTGCCAAAATGAGTCCTGACTTTTCCGACAACCAAGCATTTCTGCGGTGTGACTTGTGCAATGCCAACATACAAAAAGATGGCCTTCCGGGAGCTGGGCGGTAGCGCAGCGGGTTAAGCGCAGGTGGAGCTAAGCGCAAGGACCGGCATGAGGATCCCGGTTCGAGTCCCCGGGTCCCCACCTGCAGGAGAGTCACTTCACAGGCGGTGAAGCAGGTCTGTAGGTGTCTGTCTTTCTCTCCTCCTCTCTGTCTTCCCCTCCTTTCTCCATTTCTCTCTGTCCTATCCAACAACGACGACATCAACTACAACAACAATAAAAAGACAACAAGGGCAACAAAAGGGAAGATAAATAAATAAAATTACAAAAATATATATATTTAATAAAAAAATAAAAGATGGCCTTCCTGTGACATGGAGTGTCCCACGCAGAGCAACAAAGACTCTCACTAGGTAGAAAGCCCCACCTCAGCCTTTTGCAAGTCACTAACATCGGATGGCCTCTTTCTGTCCCTCCAGAGTGTCTGCGTCCCCACACGGGATCAAGAGCTTCCCACCTGACTGAGGACCCTGCCCTGCCTGCCTGGAGATTTGGGGGCCAGTGGGCTGGGCAGACCAACAGCAGCTGGTATAAATTCACATACACTTATGGGGAGGAAAAATAGACCAGGCCTCCCCGCTTGGGCTGGTTCTGGTTCCGGTGCAGTGTGGGCCCATCTAGGGATCGAGCTTCCTAACCTCCCACTCTGGTCAAGAAGCGTGGTGAAGCAGCTATGAATCAGTCTTTGCAACCACAGCTGAGCTGTTGAGTTGACATCTGGGGTGGCGAGATGCCGTTGTTTGTAAAATTAGTTGAATCCAAACTGATCGGTGTCAAGATCAGCTGAAACAGAACCACTCCATCAGGAAGGACTGAGTCCCAGAGCAACGTGGTTGACAGCCTAGGTCTTTGCCCAGATTCCCCAGGAAAGAGGGTGGGATGGGGTCGGGACTGCACAGCTTCATTTCAGGGCTGAGTCTCACGGCGGAACAGAAAGCTGAGTGGCTCCAGGAATAGAAAGGATCTCAGAGAGTCTCGAAGTCAGCACAGAAGCCTAGCCTGAAGCCACTCGAGCAGGGAGTCTGGCATGTTGGGAGATTATTTCAGCACTCGGCAGATTCTCTGACGCTCAAGGACACCCTCGTGCTGCCCTGACCAGCCAAGGTCCTGCCTGAGAGCTCTCATCACCTCCAAGGTGGCCAGGAGCCCTTCTGTCCTCATTTCAGGTGCTCACAGGGAGAAACTGTCAGGCCTAGGCAAAAATGACTAAAGTCATGGGCCCCTTGGAGCATACCTGAAATAGACTTCCAACTTCTTCTCACCCAATGACCCCTAATTTCACCTGCTCTATCCTTACCTTTGGATTTTTGTTTATTAAACACTTTATCCTGATTTATAATCTTACAGAATTCAGTCACCAAGTTGCAGATGGTACCATCAGATGATGCCAACGTGACTTCCCTAGGCAGACGCCCTCACCCATGTGTCCTGGAGCCTCCCCTCCCCAGAGCCCTGCCCCACTAGGGACAGACAGACACAGGCTAGGGGTGTGGATCCACCTGCCAACACCCATGTCCAGTGGAGAAGCAATGACAGAAGCCAGAGCTCCCACCTTCTGCTCCCCATAGAGAATTTGGGTCCAGGCTCCCAGAGGGATAAAGAGCAGGGAAGCTTCCAATGGAGGGCATGGGACAGGGACTCTGGTGGTGGGGACTGTGTGGAACTGTACCCCTGTGATCTTATAGACTTGCAAGTCATTATTAAATCATTAATTTAAAATATATCCTGAGAGAACTGATGTGGCTGTCTGGAGGGGCTGTCCATGGTGCTTCCACAGGCTGAGGGGATGGAACCTAGGGCCTGGGGAGAGAAGGCATGTGCTCTACCCACTGAGCTATCTCCAGGAACCCCGTATTTTTATTGGGCCTGAGGGTGGGGGTTTTATGAGCTTTTACTTTACTGGTAAGTTCAAATGGAAAGAATGGGGATTCTGGGCCCAGAAAGAGAAATTTTTGTCCCTGGGCATAAAGCCTGTGTTCAAGCCCCCACTCCCCACCTGGTGGGGTGGGAGTTTCATGAGTGGTGGAGCAGAGCTGCAGGTGTCTCTCTCTCTCTCTCCCTGTCTGTCATCCCCTCCTCTCTCAATGTCTCTATCTAATAAAATATAAATGAAGAAAGAGGAGGAGGTGGAGGAGAAGAAGAAAAGAGAGATGGAGGAGGAGAAAGAGGAAAAGAAGGAGGAGGAGAAGAGGAATCAGGAGGAAGAGAAGAAGAGGAAGAGGAGAAATCGAAGGAGGAGGAGAAGGAGGAGGAGAAGGAGAAGGAGAAGGAGAAGGAGAAGGAGAAGGAGAAGGAGAAGGAGAAGAAGAAGAAGGAGAAGAAGAAGAAGAAGAAGAAGAAGGAAGAGGAAGGGAGGAGAAGGAGAAAAAGAAGAAGGGAGGAGGAGGGGAAGAGGAAGAAAGGAAGAAGAGGAAAAAGAAAGTGGTCTCTGAGATTAGTGGATTCGTAGTGCCAGCACGGAGCCCCAGCAGTAACCCTGGTGGCAGTTTATAAAAATAGAAATGAGTTCATGCAGGAAGTAGTGTTTATTAAGCTGGCAGACCCAGCTAGATTCGCGTCCACAAAAGACTGGGCCCAGGGAACAATGGTGTTGACCCTTTTATACAGTTATCAACCTTCCCACAGTCACTCACAGCAGCAGACTTCACACATTCCTTCCATTTTGTGTGTACAGAGAGTACAACTTGTCTGAGTTATCAGCAGACTCATGGGCAGAAGGAGCTGATTCTAAGGCCACTGGCCAAGACCACTTGGGTGACAGCAGGAGGAAGCCCTATGTGTGCTGGGAGGAGGGGGGAGATTGTGGCCAAATGCATTTTTCTTTAACTAAGAAGTTAATCCTTGTTTTTCTCTTTAAATGTTAAAACACACCCATCCAAAGAGATCTTTGCATACCTGTGTTCATAGCAACACACTTCATAACAGCCAAAACCTGGAAGCAACCCAGGTGTCCAACAGCAGAGTGGCTGAGACAGCTGTGGTCTATAAACACAACGGAATACTACTCAGCTGTGAACAATGATGAAGTCACCTTCTTCCCCTCCTCTTGGATGGAGTTTGAAGGAATCCTGTGAAGTGAGATCAGCCAGGAAGAGAAGGATGAAGATGGGATGACCTCACTCATGGTCGTAAGTGGAGAAGTAAGAACAGAAGAGGAAACAGAAAGCAGAACCTGGACTGGGTTTGGTGTACTGGGGCCCTGGTGTCTGATATTGAGGACGTAGGTTAACAGTGAGAGTGTTTTGCAGAAAACTGACCAATTTTTTTTAAGTTTTTATTTATAAAATGGGAACACTGATAAGACCATCGGATAAGAGGGGCACAACTTCACACAATTCCCACCACCAGATCTCCGTATCCCATCCCCTCCCCTGATAGCTTTCCCATTCTCTGTCTCTCTGGGAGGATGGACCCAGGGTCACTATGGGATGCAGAAGGTGGAAGGTCTGGTTTCTGTAATTGCTTCCCCGCTGAACATGGGCGTTGACTGGTCGGTCCATACTCCCAGCCTGTGTCTCTCTTTCCCTAGTGGGTTGGGCTCTGGAGCGGTGGGGAAAACTGACAAATTTTACACATGGACCAAAAGCTGTGTTGACTGTAAACCATTAATCCCGCCAATAAATAAATAAATAAGTTAACCCTTGCTTGCCTCATGACCACAGGGAGGTTCTGTGTGGAGCAGCCTGCCCACCCCAGCCAGAAGCAAAGATGTCCTGGAAGTCTCTACCCCTAGTTCTCTTACTAGGCAGGAGGCTCAGTGCACCTGGGGTGGGGGTCCCAGTGAGGTTTCCTTCCTGTGGCTGCTGGCCCAGCCTCCCCTCCAGGCCCTGAACACCATGTTGCCAGCTCTCTCTGCCTCACCTCTGCAGAGGCAACAGTCTGTCTCTCTGTCCAGCTAAATGTAGCTTCTACCCGGCTGCCATCGGAAGCCCCAGGTTTAAGTCCAACCTGCACCCACGTCCCCGGTCAGGGCCGCCTGCCCAGTGCCATCTAACCCCTGTCCCCACCCAGGAGAGCTGCTGTGCAGGAGGAGGGTGACATTTGGGAGAGAACAAAATAGCAAAACATGTAGGAAGTGAGGAGAGCAGGATTACTTAATCCTCTTCCGAGGGGCTGGCCCGGCTCCAGGAGCGAGCGGGAGGCAGGAGACTGCTTTAAAGAGTGGGAAGGATTCTGCATCACCAGGGACCCACCCAGCCAACTCACTTAGAATTGCATGTGCGTGGGGGGTGGGGAAGGGGCAGTAATGGGATCTTCCTGCAAAAAGGGACATGCTGGACCCAGGGACTTCAAACCCGCTTCCTGCCCCCTCACACCCCCATCAGGCCACAAGAGCTGATCATCACACAAGTCTTTGCAGGAGACAAGCAGTGGCATCAGCCAGAGACTGTCACTCTTTCAGATGACACCCGATTCCATTCAGTAGGGCTGATTCTGGGGACGGGGGAGAGGGGTTCTTTCTGAAATTCTGATGCTAACAACTTGTATTTTATTTCATTTTTATTTTATTTATTTTAATATTTATTTATTATTGGATTAACACAGACTTTGAGATTGTAAAGGAAAACAGAGAGGGAAAAAGACAGAAGGGGGGCAAGTGGTGATGCCCCTGCTTGAGTGCACAGTTCCCATATACAAGGACCCAGGTTCAAGCCCCCAGTCCCCACCTGCAGGGGAAAAGTTTCACAGGTAGGGCTGCAAGTGTCTCTCTGTCTCTCTCCCTCTCTGTCACCCCCCTTCCCTCTCCATTTCTGGCTGTCTCTAGCCAATAAATAAAGACAATTTTTAAAACTTTTTTAAAAAAGAGATGGAAAGAGACAGACACCTGTAGTCCTGCTTCTCCATTTATGACATTTCCCCCTGCAGGTGGGAACCAGAGGCTTGAACCAGGGTCCTTGAACACTGTGATGTGAGTGGACAATGGGTGTTGGCTGGTGGATCCATCCCACAGCCTGTGTCTGTCTGTCCCTGTGGGGCAGGGCTCTGGGGAGGGAAGGCTCCAGGACACATGGTGAGGGCGTCTGCCCAGAGAAGTCAGGATGGAGCCCAACGAATTTTTAATGAAACTTGTATTTTATGCAAAACTCCCTAATAGCCTGTGGAGAGAACTCAAGATGTGGAGCCCAGAACTTGCTGTGTCAACACTACAGGCTTAGTCTCCCACACCCTGCTCTGTGCGTGCCAGAGGGGGTGCTCTGGTTCTCTCAGACTCTCCTTCCCATCCTCTCTCTCTCTCTCTCTCTCTCTCTCTCTCGTAAATCTTAAAAACTCTAAGGAAGATAAAAATATAGACAATATACAAATAAGACAAAAATACATATAAGATTTTTTGAAACAAGTTTCCCTGTCACCTGTTCATTCTCCCTGGGGCCCCACACTGGGATTTCACATCCGTCCGGAGGTCGGCACGAGGTGCAAAGCCTGCCCTTCCTTCCCCACAGTTCCCTTATCACCGTAATGAACAACACTATGTCCAATTTAGTTTAACTGCTACAAAGGGACCATTGCTCTTTGAAGAGCGTCTCATTTCCTTTATTTCAATCAAATACATCGCCTCTCGCTTACTTCAGAAGGTCTGCGTACCTACAAGAATGCCATTACCGCTTCCAGGAGTCTTATTAATCAACGCTCACTCTGCTTAAGTCTTTCCTCAAGCACATTTAATTAACACCCCCAGGTGGCCTTCATGCCCCTTCTCTGCTGATGACTCCACAGGCCTTTTGAGTCACCTGGTTATTGGTTCTCTCCATTAGTCACCTGAGAGTGAGTGGGAGAGGAGATACCTGGAAAATAAACACCCTTTTTAAATATTTTTATTTATGTATTATTGTATGGAGACAGAAACTGAGAAGGGAAGGAGAGAGAGGGAGAGAGACAGAGAGACACCTGCAGCCCTACTTCACTGCTCATGAAGCTTTCCCCCTGTAGGTGGAGACCAGGGTCTTGAACCCAGGCCCTTGCACACTGTGATGTGTGCACTTAACCAGGTGTGCTACCCCCTGGCCCTATACACACACCTTCGTGGTTTCCATTTTTCTGCCGTCTTCTAGCCTGCCTTTATCCATGACATATTCTGCCTTCCAAACCTCAGTGTCCACTGACCCCAACAGAGAAATAACTTCACAAACATTCCCCCCCAACTACCTCCTCTGAGGTCATTTGTACCCCAGCTCTCTCATCAAACATCCTTCTCCATAGACATTTTCATCTCAGATCAGCACAGCCCTTTTTTTATTATTATTTTTTATTTTGCAGATCCTTAAATAGGAAAAGGAAGAAAGTATAGTCACTGCAGGGCATCAAAAGCAAGACACAAAAGTCATCACAGGACACTGGCCACTAGGCTGAGAATCCCTTTTGCTGTCCATGGAGACAATGAGTCTCTAAGAAGCAAAGAAGCTACAAAAATCACATTACTCGGGAGTCGGGAGGTAGCGCAGTGGGTTAAGCGCACGTGGTGCAAAGCACAAGGACCGGCGTAATGATCCCAGTTCAAGCCCCCAGCTCCCCACCTGCAGGGGAGTCGCTTCACAGGTGGTGAAGCAGGTCTGCAGGTGTCTGTCTCTCTCTCCCCCTCTCTGTCTTCCCCTCCTCTCTCCATTTCTCTCTGCCCTATCCAACAATGACGACATCAATAACTACAGCAACAATGAAAAACAAGAGCAACAAAAGGGAAAATAAAGATTAAAAAGAAATTTTTTAAAAAACTCACATCACTCTTGTTGCTTATTCATGGATTCAAAGCACATCGATAGACAGGAAGCTTCTTCACAGACTGGGTGCCGGTAGCCAACCCCCTCCCGTCTCCCATCCTCCCGTATCTCCAAACTCAGTGGTCAGTCACCTAACTCAAGTTGGACGTGCTAAGATCGACCCAGTCTGGAAAAGAGAAATTTCCCACGAGTGGTCATCCCACTTCCGGTTATCTTGTCCATCTCCAAAACTCTCTCCCTTCACACTGTCTGAACTGGAAGACGCTTTGAAGAGGGTTAAACCGGGAACGGCTGCTGGCTATGATAACATCACCCCAGAACTCATTCTTAACCTGGGTCCTGCGGCAAAGAAGCGGCTCGCTACATTCCTTGTCCCACATCTTGGAATCTGAGTCTATGCCCAAAGTTTGGCGTCGTGCGAAGATAATAGTGGTTTTGAAACCAAAGAAAGACCCAACACTGGCCGCCAGCTATAGACCAATTTCTCTCCTCTCCGTGTGTTACAAACTCCTTGAGAGGCTGCTTCTGTCACGTATTTCTCATCTTACAGAGAAATTCCTATCGCCCGCCCAAGCTGGTTTCCGCCCAGGAAGATCTACCTGCGAACAAGCCCTGGCCCTCTCAACTTACATTGAAAATGGATTCCAGAAGAATTTAAAGACGGGTGCTGTCTTTGTTGATCTCACAGCAGCCTATGACATGGTCTGGCACTGTGGTCTCCTAGTCAGGATCTCAAGATGCCTGCCTCCATGGGTGGCCAACACTATATCGTTTCTTCTCCAAAACAGAAGCTTCCAGGTGCATTTGGGTGACAAGTCTAGCAGATGGAGACTTGTCTCAAGTGGCCTCCCCCAGGGCTCTGTTCTGGCTCCTACGCTATTTAATATTTACATCAATGACCTCCCAGAAACTTCTTTAAGGAAGTTCATCTACGCCGGTGACATCTGCTGTGCAACTCAGGCATCCAAGTTCGACATCCTTGAGGAAACACTCACGAAAGACATGTCTCTGATATCTGATTACTGTAAAAAATGGCGACTAATCCCTAGCACTGCAAAAACGGTATCATCTGTTTTCCATCTACACCATGCCTCGGCCTCGCGTGAGCTTAATGTGCAGCTTGGCGATACGAGAATCCGGCATGAAGCCCAGCCAGTCTATCTTGGCGTTACTCTCAATCGCACCCTGTCATTTCACGAACATCTCATAAAAACTGCAGCAAAGGTGGGCGCGAGGAATCACATCATTGCAAGACTGGACAGCTCCTCATGGGGCGCAAGCACTTCCACACTACGATCATCCTCTCTGGCATTATGCTATTCCACTGCAGAATACTGTGCCCCAGTATGGCTCCATAGCCCCCATGTCCACTTGGTCGATTCCAAATTATATTCCTCCATGAGGATCATTTCTGGAACCATCCGTTCCACCCCGGTTCCATGGCTGCCAGTTCTTAGCCACATCGCCCCGCCAGATATTCATCGGGATGCGGCATCATCTAAGTTCATTTCCCACGTCTACGCTCGACCGGACCTGCCAATATACGCGGATATCTTCGCCCACCCTGTCCAATGCTTGACGTCTCGTCACCCAATCTGGTCCCCTACGCCTACACTGAACTTCTCTGTTCCTGACTCTTGGAAACAGAGTTGGCAGTCGGCTGAGGTAAAGAACAAACACCTCATCACAGACCCCTGCGAGCGTCAACCCGGCTTTGACCTAGCACGTTATGATTGGGCCCTCCTCAATCGCTATCGAACAGGCCATGGCCGGTGCGCCGCTATGTTCCATCGCTGGGGAGCCAGAGACGACTCGAACTGCCCCTGCAGCTCCAGACAGACGATGACCCACATAGTCAATGACTGCCACCTCTCCAGATTCAAAGGAGGTCTCGAAACTTGACATCAGGCTCAACCTGACACTGTTGACTGGCTACGGAAGAAGGGCAAACGTGAGAAGAAGAAGATAGACAGGAAAGCAAGAGGCCACAGAGTCTGTGCCCTTGGAGCCCATATGCCTCGGGGTTCTGGGAAGACAGTGTCAGTCCTGTGTGGCCATATGAACAGGAGTCCCTGCTGGGCCCTGGGCCCCCATATCTTGGCTGAGAAAATGCGACCGTTCTAGCTTTCAGACGCAGCTCCTGTGAAACCCAAGCGCGTGAGGAGTCCTGCGAGCTGCGGCGACTGCAGGCGCAGGGGAGGAGGGGGAGAAGGAGGCTGAGAGAGACTCCAGGCACAAGGACACGAGCTCTCAGAATGAGGCAGAGGAGCTGACAGGTGGTTTTTCTTTTGATCTGAGTGCTGGTCAGCTTTAATTATTAACCTGTTCTGAAGATCGAACCTGGGACTTGAGACGCACGTCTGGCATACAACCACCGTGCTGTCTCCCCAGCCCTGACTACACCTTCTAGCTCCTCCGTGATGACAGTGCAGGGAGGAAGCCGTGAGAAGCAGTCTCCTTTTGCAAAGAAGATAATGCTTTTTTAATTAATTTTTTAAAAAATATTTATTTATTCCCTTTTGTTGCCCTTGTTTCCGTTGTTGTTATTGATGTCGTCGCTGTTGGATAGGACAGAGAGAAATGGAGAGAGGAGGGGAAGACAGAGAGGGGAAGAGAAAGACAAGATACCTGCAGACCTGCTTCACCGCCTGTGAAGTGACTCCCATGCAGGTGGGGAGCCGGGCCTGGAACCAGGATGCTTACACTGGTCCTTGTGCTTCATGCCATGTGTGCTTAACTCGCTGCCCTACAAAAAGGGAGTGGACTCCCTTTTTAATGATTTTTTTCCTTCTGTTTGTGCTCCTCTTTTTTGGACTCCCTTTTTAATGAATTTTTTTTCTTCTGTTTGTGCTCCTCTTTTTTTTTTTTTCCTCCAGGGTTATCGCTGGGGCTCAGTGCCCATGGCTCCTGGAGATCATCTTTTTCCATTTTGTTGCCCTTGTTATTGTTGTTGCTGTTGCTGCTGCTATTGTTGTCGTTGGATAGGACCAGAGAGAAATCAAGAGAGAACAAGGACAGGAAGACAGAGGGGGAGAGACAGATTGACACCTGCAGACCTGCTTCACCACTTGTGAAGTGACTCCCCCCACCCCCCCGCAGGTGGGGAGCTGGAGGCTGGAAGCAGGACCCATAGGACATGTACACTTAACTTAACCCGCAACATTACCACCCGGTCCCCTCTGCTCCTCTTTTTATCATTTTATTGGGGGATTAATGGTTTCCAGTACAGTTGTTGGCACATGGGTACAATTTCTCATCTCACTGAGACAGCTGTTTACAAAACACTCTCACCCTCGAGTTAGACCCTTTCTCATCATCATGGGCCAGGACCTCAAAGCCATCACACACAGACACACAAAGACACACTCACACACAAGCAAACACACACAAACACACACCACTCACTGAAACACACACTCACACACACATACTCACACACACACACACACACATCACACACACACTCAAACTCAAACACACACACATTCACACACATACACTCACACACACACTCACACACACACACACACACTCACACACATATGTGCACACACATATACGCTTACACACAACGACACATACTCAACACACACACACACACACACACACACACACACACATACCCCTCCCTGCTCTCCTGCAAAGTCCTCTGCTTTGGCGCAATACACCAAACCCAGTAAAGGTTTTACATTATGTTTCTTCTTTCTCTTCTTATCTCTTCAGTTCTGCCTACAAGTGATCACCTCATATCCGTCCTTCTCTTCTTGGGACTTGAAGAAACCATGTTAAGAAATACATGGGAGGGGATCTACCTCCCCGGCTGCAAATGCAGACGGTGAGGGTGTCGCAGATTGCACACAGGTGTGTCTTCACTGCCGATCCTGCCAGTGGCTGCCAGCAGCCTGGACTAGATGAGGAAGAGATGGGGGACACTTGTGCTATGACTCCAGAGACAGGCACTGCTCAAGGCACCAAGATTCCTCCATCAGCTTATCTGACTGCTACAGGAAGTGGGGTCAGCTCCTGATTTCCTCCTCTTCTTAGTGTTTGCATTGGAAGGCCGCTGTTTTTTGTATACTAATTTTGTAAGCTGTTCAGTAATTCCCAGGAGTTTCCCACTGTAGGTTTTTTTTTTTCTATAAGGAAAAAAAACTTGACTTAAATTTGTAAATAATTTTTTTTCATTTTTTTTCTTTACTGGGGGGACTTATAGTCAACAGTAAAATACAATAGTTTGTACATGTGTAACATTTCTCAGTTTTCCACACAACAGAGCTCATTTATATTATCATATCATCTACAAATAGTCACAGTTTGACTTCTTTTCCAGTCTGCATCCCTTTAATTCCCTTCTCTTGCCCAACCGCTGTGGCGAGAACCTCCAACACTGTGTTGAACAGTCACGGTGATGGTGGTGGCCTGTCTAGTGCCTGACCTGAGGAGGCGGCTTTCAGCGTTTCACCACTGAGTATGAGGCCGGCTGGCCGATTGCTGTGTACACACTTAGGAATTTTCCATCTACTCCCATTTCTGTAGTGTTTGGATCATGAAAGGATGGTATATATTATCAAAGGTTTTCTCTGCCTCTACTGATACAGTTAAGGAAATATTTTTAATTATCTGACTGATTCAGTGCCATGTTTCCTTCTATCTAAATTCACCATTTAATATAATACAGATGATTCCTTCCAGCAATTACCTTAGTTCCAGCCCTGAATATTTAGCACCTGGAATCTCTTTCTGGGACTTGGAAACTCAGCTTCCCCATTTACCAAGAGTTAATTGGGCACATTAGGCTTGAGCCCCCTCATCTGTAAAAATGGAAAATGACCTACTGTTGCTGCCTGTGCAGTAAAGGATTTAACTGTTGGGACTATGTGTAAGCTTGATAGAGCTTAGGGAGAACTCCCCATCCTTGGATGGAGGTTTGAGAAGATCCCCTCTTGGTGAGTCTCTCTCAACTGAGGTGAGCAAAAGGGGAGAAACTCAGACTTGGTTCTTTCCTTCTTGACTCTCAGGCCCACAGAAACGCCAATACTTCTCCCCATTAACTGCAGGCCACATGGCAGCCTACTTTAAGATTCACTTACTCAAAGTTCACAGAGGAGAACACACCTTATCACACACTCCTAGCAGTGTCCTTTGATGTCCTCAATTTGCATCAAACCTTGCCTATCTTCTCTCTGTCTTGCCTTAACTGGTTCAACCCCTCTCCTCCCCTCAAACACCTTTGGGTAATTAAATGCCTGCATCAGACTAATTATCTTGACCTTTATGTATCTGCATCAATCCTTGTCATACCAGCCCCCTACCATAGGGGCAAGCTGACCTTTAAGAAACCTGTAATTTCTGACATATTTGAATAATGTTCTTCGTTTGGTTTTCTACTTAAACCTTGCCCACCTGCTAATAAACAAGACCTGAGACCTGAGACCTGAGACTGGAGATCTGAGATCTGAGCACTCTGCAGTACTCCCCGGTGTCTTTACTTCGTGTTGTCTCTTGCACGAGCGAGAAAGAACCAGTCCATTACCTTTCCCCTGGAGATCACCCCACCAGAGCCCCCGACATTTAACCTGGCCCAAAGTGCCACCTGACTTTGGCCCTCAGCTCTTTGGGGTGAAAGCTAAGCCTTCTAGATGTCCTGCTCAGTGAAGTGTCTTGGTGTGGGGAGCTGGGACCACCCAGCAAACTGACATTACGATCTAGGGAAGGACCTTTGGGTGCCTGGTATCAACGCAGCCTGGGGGAGGGACCTGGGGTGTGAGCTTCACTGTAACCAGGCCCCTGTGACAACTTGGTGTAAGATATGAGCCCATGGGGCGGGGGAAGCAGCTGGGAGCCCCATGTTAGAAGCTGGGCCCTGCCAGGGAGGTCTTCCATCTGCTGTCCAAAAGCCCCGAGCATAAGAGCTTTCTGGGGCTTGTTCATCCTTTACCAAAACTCAGGAGGATCCTGACATGTGCAGTGGGTGCCTGCCACCAGGACAGACTCGGGAGACGGTTCCTAGCTCAGCACGGCCTCCCTTCACCTGCTCTGAGAATCCATAAGACACTCCATGGGGAGGAAGCAGCTTGGTGCCTCCCATTCAGTGAGTGTGCTCTGAGCACCCCAGAGCCCGTGGCCGGTGAGGTTCCTGGTTCAGCTTGGGGTGCTTCATGTGGCAGAATATTTTTCTGGCTTCTCTCTCCCCCGTCTCTCACTCTGTGTGCATTGTTTAGGAGAAGGGATTTGGAGGGCTTGGGGAAAGAAAGGCATCTCTGACCCAGATCCACTCACGCTGCTCCACAGACCCCACAGACCCCACAAAGAAGAGCTGAGGGCAGGCAAGATGGCTTACCCGGGAAGAGCACTGCTTTGCCATGCGTGAGACCCAGGTTCAAACCCAGCCTATGCTTAGTTGGCTGTGCTTGGGAAAGGAGACATTATATAGCATCCTCAGAAAGTGAAGTTCCCAACAGAGATAATGAAAAGCCAGAACACACATGAGATGAAGACAGTCAAGGCAGCAGGTAAACAGACACCTTAGCTCTGTGAAGTAGCCATCAATCTGAGCTGGGATTTGCTTCTTCTTTTTTTTTTTTTTTTTTTTGCCTCCAGGGTCATTGCTGGGGCTCGGTGCCTGCACTGTGAATCCACTGCTCCCGGAAGCCATTTTTTCCTTTTTTATTTTTTTTGTTATTGTTGCTATTATTACTGTTGTTGTTGGATAAGATAGAGAGAAAAGGAGAGAGGAAGGGAAGACAGAGAGGAGGAGAAAAAGACAGACACCTGCAGACCTGGGTACGGGTTTAAACAAGACAAAGTTTATTAGGGTAAAACAGGTAAAAGGCAAAATAAGCACTTATCAAGGATTAAAAGTATACTAGGTCTATAAGGTCTGAGTATAGTCATCAAAAGTTTAGTCCCATAAGATAAACAATTATCAGCTCTGGTAAAGGTTGCTCCTGGCTGTAGAGGGGTCTAGAAGTTAGTTGACCAGCTAGCAGAGTCACACGTGTTCAGATCCCAGGAGAAGTAGCCATGGCGGATGGATGCACCTCAGCCAGAGATGCATCTGACTAGAAGTAGCAGCAACCAAAGAGAGCTCACGTGCTCAGAGTCCCTATACATTCCCTTCTCTGAAGCACAGTCCTTGCGCTTTATGCCATGTGTGCTTAACCCACTACACTGCCACCTGGCCCCTCTTTTTCTTTTTTCTTTTATCAAACATTTATTAATAATTCTTATTTATTCTATTTTAATGAGAGATACAGAGATAAAGACCAGAGTACTGCTCAGCTCCGGCTTATGGTAGTACTGGGAATTGAACCTGGGACCTCAGAGTCTTCGACACAAGAGTCTTTTGAAGAACCATTATACTGTCTCCCCAACCAGACTATACTTCTAAAATAGAATTCTGTGCTTTTGAATTTAAGGAGGTCAAGGAACCCATGAAATCATGACAGGGTGGACATTTGGTTGTTAAGACTGACATCCTCTCTCTGATCCATGGCCAACAGGCTCTGACAGGAGTCAGTGAGAGCACAATCCCCTTTGTCCAGAGACGCCTCCAAATGCCAGGTCCCCACACCACAGAGGCCGGAGCAGTTGGAAAAGGAGTAAAAGTGTGTCATTAAAAGTGACAGCTTGGGGAAGTTAGTGGCCACACATAAAAGACAAGATAAAAGTTTACTGAAACTATTAAACTTTATGATAAGAGTAGAATGGGCGTGCTGGAAGGGAGAGTTTACAAGCAACGTGAAGGAGGGTGTGCTAAAAGGGAACAGGTATGGGCCCCGGGTCAGAACAGTGTGGTGGGCAGTTCATTCTGTCTGTTTATGTCTTCCAAGTTCGGGAGCTACTCTCTGGCCTAATCCAGCTTTCTAGCCCTGTTCTCAACTGTGACACCATCCTCCCGGATGATATTTTTGTCAACCCCTGTGTTAGCTGTCACGTTCAAGCAAAGACTACTAAAATCATGGGCTCCTAGTCTCATCTGCTTTATTCCTACTCTTTGGTTCCTGATTATTAAACACTTTGCCCAGCTTCATATCTTACAGCCCTTCGGCTACCAAGCCACCAAGTTGCAGATGCTACCATGATGCCATCCTGCCTTCCCTGGGCAGATGACCTCACCAGTGTGTCCTGGAGCCTCCCCTGCTCCACTAGGGAAAGAGAAAGAAAGGCCAGGGGTGTGGATGCACCTGCCAACACCCATGTCCAGTGAGAAGCAGTTACAGAAGCCAGACCTCCCACCTTCTGCTCCCAAAAAGAATAACTATTACCATTTCTGCATGTCTCTCCCTATATTCTCTTCCTTCTCAGATAAGCAACAGCGCCTGAATACCTTTGGCATTTTCCAGATTCTTTTCCCTTTTAGTGATGATATAAAAACAACGATTCTGGGAGGCAGGTGGTGGTGCGCCTGTTTAAGTTGCACACATTTCATTGTGCAAGGACCCAGGTTCAAGCCCCTGGTCCCCAATTTCAGGGGGAAAGCTTCTTCAGGATTGGTGAAGCAGAGCTCCAGATGTCTCTCTGTCTCTCTTCGGCTCTATTCCTCTTCTCTCTAAATTTCTCTCTGTCCTATCAATAATTAAATAAAGTAAATAAATAAATAAATAAATACAAAGATTCATGGTGACTAACCTTCTGGTTTCTGGTAGAATTGAAATCCAGAGCCTTCTGAGTATCTTTCTCTAACATTCCTCACCCTCCAGAACATTCTCTGTTTTTTTTCATTTTTTTATTTTACTTATAAAAAGGAAACACTGACAGTAAGTTGTACACCATAGGGTAAGAGGTGTACAACTCCACACAATTCCCATCACCAGAACTTCGTATCCCATCCCCTCCCCTGATAGCTTTCCTATTCTTTATCCCTCTGGGAGCATGGACCCAGGGTCATTGTGGGATGCAGAAGGTGGGAGGTCTGGCTTCTGTAATTGCTTCCCTGCTGAACATGGGTGTTGACAGGTGGATCCATACTTCCAGCCTGTCTCTCTCTTTCCCTAGTGGGGTGGGGCTCTGGGGAATTGGAGCTACAGGATACATTGGTGGGGTCGTCAGTCCAGGGAAGTCTGGTTGGCATCTGGAACCTGGTGGCTGAAAAGAGAGTTAACATACCAAGTCAAATTATTGACCAATCATGAACCTAAAGGCTGGAATAGTGCAGATGAAGAGTTGGGAGGGTCTCCGTTTTGTAGATAACTAGTAGGCATATTAGTTATATTCCAAGGGCCTGTGGCTATACAATTTTTTTGTTTCTGTCTCTCTTCTTTTTTTTCCCCTGAGCCTGACATCTGATATGCAGGTGGATCCATGTTATTGTCTGGGGAGATGATGTCATGGATGGAAAAAGGACCAGAAAGGTGGATCAGGGATGAGTGTAGATCCCAAATATGGGAAAGGTGTATAAATATTGTTGACTGTAAACCCCATTGATTTGATGTCATCTGGGGCCCATATTCAGCTTAGGAGCCTATGTGACCTCTGCATCCTGTAGATCTGAGCTCACATTCTGTGGTCATGAGTAGGAACATTCCAAGCTGCTCCGATATCAGGGCCCATCTTCCTCAGGTGTAGCACAGAGTATGTTGTCCAGCCTCCCTTTGGAGTATGGAACATTCTCTACCATTGTCAATCCAAATTGAGGGCAAGGTCCTATGGGACCCACAGAGGGGTTTGTTTTATTGTTCCTGATAGAGATTACCAGAAACAATGGAGAGAGGGATTTATTCGAGGTCTAGGCCCATCATGTCTGTTTGGGAATCTCAGGACTCCCCAACTAGGGCCCCAGCTGATGGGCTGGCCTGATAGTGACTAAAGAGTCATCATTAAAGTATGCCAGTCTCTTGTCCGTATTCAGCTTTGGCAGTCCTTGCTTTGATAAGGTTAGCTTTGAAGTGACAGAGGGAAGTGTATAATAGGAAGTAGGTGAGGAGGGTACCTAGGTCTAAGTAGACACCATTTCATTATGAACTTAATACTGACTCACTGCAAACAATTGTGTACTCTTGCTTTCAGGTATATATTTTGCCCTAACTTATGGATACGTGTGAACATATGCTCTATCTCGTGGGACCTTGTCTATATCTAGGTTTGGGGATTTTGTTAGGAAGTGAACCACCTGGATTGGAATTAGAGAATCCTATGAAAGGAAAGGTCTCACCTGAGTAATGAGGCTGAAGGGTTGACATTCTATGCCTGACGTCTCTGGACACAGTCTGAAGTGAAGCATAGCGAGTCAGGTGGTAATGCTGCGGGTTAAGCGCATCTGGCGCAAAGAACAAGGACCAGCATAAGAACATTCTCTTTTTAAAATAGATTTATTTATTCATTTATTTTGTGTAGAGACAGAGATAAACAGAATGAAGGGGGAGAGAGGTGGAGAGAGACAGAGAGACACCCACAGCACTGCTACACTGCTCGTGAAGCTACAACCTTGCAGACTGAGGACTGGGAGCTTAACCCAGGGCCTTCGTGCACTGTGCTGTGTGTACCCAGCCAGGCATGCCAGCACTCAGCCCCCCAACCCCAAAGATTCCCTGCAGTGATCTCACTGTGTAGGGCCCAAGAGACGGTTGCTCTGGTGGGACAGACCCCTTATCCAGCATGCGGCATTAGACTCCAGCCCTGATGCCAAGTGGAAACACTGTAGATGGCACCAGGGGGAGATTCAAGGGTGGTGTACTGGTGCTGCGCTATCTTTTCTGTCTCTCATTCTCTATCAGAATGTTTCTAAAAATTAAAATATCTGCCTGGAAGTGGTAGAATCACTTATACATGAGGTCCTGGATACCGCACACACACAAAGAAAGCAATAATAACAAATAAAGAGTGAAAAATTACAATGTAAATGCTCCTGGGAAATAAGAATTAAATGTGTTTGGTGATTATATCCCCCAACTTTTCATTCTCAGAAATCTGGGCGAAATCAGTACTTTCTTCCCATTTTGTCTCTTTCTAGTGTAGAGCCTCTACCTTCTTCCCAGGATCTGAGGGTCTTGTAGAAACAATAGCCGTAATGCAGTCCAGGGGGTCCAGAGAATCAGATATAGTTATGGGAAAAGTACACACACCCCATGGTCTCTCTGACGTCTCCAGGGACCCAGCACCGAGAGTGATTGCTGGAGACCCCTGATTTCATGGCGCCCGTTACTTGTCGGTGAACGCTTGCACTGATGCTTCTCTCTGCTGTTCCGTTTCTGTTGCCTAAGAGCCTACGTGCAGCAACTCATCTTTCCTTTGTCACAGTTCCTGTTCTCGGGTGTGAAGATGCCTGGCCGAGGTCATGAGCTAAGAAATAATCAGTCAACAGACTGCACAAGTAACACTCTGACTGAAGCCAGCACCCCTCTCAGAGTCTGGAAAATACTAAGGGGACCTGAGTCTAGACACAAGATTTCATGAGATTGACTACCCTTATGCATATATGCTGACACTAGCCTCCCTGATGCATACGCTTTTAAAAATATACTTTGATGTTCCTCATTCCTCTTGGATGTGATGCCTAGTTTGACTGAGAGATACTGTGCCTGAGTTCTGGCTGCGGTCACACTCAGCACCATCCCATTGTGGCATGCACCACATGTCTCTGTCTCTTCTCTCGCTGTGAACGGTGTTAGAAGTAATACACTCCTTTGCCCTCAATGTGAATCAACAATGGTAGGAAATGTTCCATTTTCTGAAAGGAGGTAGGGCAACATACTCTATCTACTACCCAAAGAAGATGGGTCCTGAAATTAGTGAAGCCTGGAATGTTCCTACCTATGACCACAGAATGTGAGCTCAGACCTACAGGGATGCTGGCGTTACACAGGCTCCTGTGCTGAATATGGGCCCCAGATCAAACCAGTGCGGTTTATAGTCAACACTATTTATACCCTCTTCCCATATCTGGGAGCTACTCTCTTCCCTGATCCAGCTTTCGAGTGTTCTCAACCGTGACACCATCTCCTCAGACAATGACTTGAGTCCACCTGCATATCAGAGGTCAGGCTCAGGAAAAAAATAGTAAAGTCATGGGCCCCTTGGAATATACCTAAAACAGACCTACTAGCTTTCTCCAAATGGAGACTCCAAATCTTCAAATGCAATATTCCAGCCTTTAGGTTCATGATTAGTTAACAACTTTATATCTACTTTATATCTTAACTCTTTTTCATCCACCAGGTTCCAGATGATACCATTATGCCAACCAGACTTCCCTGGGCAGACAACCCACCCCACCAATGTGTCCTAGAGCTCTGATTCCCCAGAGCCCCACCCTACTAGGGAAAGAGACAGGCTGGGAGTATGGATCCACCTGTCAATGCCCATGTTCAGCAGGGAAGCAATTACAGAAGCCAGACCTTCCACCTTCTGCATCCCACAATGACCCTGGGTCCATACTCCCAGAGGGATAAAGAATAGGAAAGCTATCAGGGAGGGGATGGGATACGGAGATCTGGTGGTGTGAATTGTGTGGAGTTGTACCCCTTTTATCCTATGGTCTTGTCAGTGTTTCCTTTTATAAATAATTTTTTTTCTTTTTTCGAAAAAGAAGTAATACCCTCACTCTATGGTTCAGGATGGAAACTGTGGTACCCAGCAAGTGATGGACGTGTGAACCTTGCGTGTCCAGCCTCTCTGGGTAGCAGCCTTGAGCATGTCTCACAACCTGGAGCAGCAACATTACTGGCACAGTCCATACCAAATGATATCACAGCTTCTGATCCCAACCTAATCAATGCAACAACTACCACTTCAGCATGCTTCACTTCAGACTGTGTCCAGAGACATCAGGCATAGAATGTCAACCCTTCCGGCCACTCCATCAGCTGGGGCCCTAGTTGGGGAGTCCTAAGATTCCCAAATAGACATAATGGGCCTAGACCTCAAATAAATCCCTCTCTCTCTGTTGTTACTGTGTTGGGGAATAGTGCAGACGTGGTTGAACATTGGCAGGGCCCACAAACCACTATATTTCCATGCAAGCATTATTTACAGATCTCCACCATATTATCCCCTCAGGGTATTGCTAATTCAGTTAAAACCATTGCAACAGTTGCTAAGGATGCTTCCACCTTCCTAACATGCCTTTTGCCTCTCTACACTCCCTTTCCTAGCCAATCCCATGCCGACTTGCCACTTCCAGAATCCTCCCCTAAAAGCAGCTTGTATTTCCGCTTTTGCTCTTTTTGCTCTTCTCTCTTCCATGACCAGACCTGAATAAGGGCTGTTGGGCATAGTGGAAGGTGGCCATTTTGCCAGCTTCACATGGCCTGAACCACTGTGCTCTCACCCAACTCTGGGACACCCACGTGAATAAAGATTTGCATTCCCAACCGCCACAAAATTCCTGGTCTCTTCTCTCTCCCCCGCGACACAACCTGACATTACTGGTCATCTCTATCAGGAACAACAAAACAGACCATTTTGTGGGCCCCCACAGGACTTTGCCTTCAATGTGGATCAACAACAGCAGACAATGTTCCATCCAATGAAGGGAGGCTGGACAACACACTCTATGCTACACCTGAGGAAGATGGGTCCTGATATTGGGGCAGCTTGGAACGTTCCTACTCATGACCACAGAATGTGAGCTCAGATCTACAGGGATGCTGATGTCACATAGGCTTCTAAACTGAATATGGGCCCCAGATCAGAAAATTGATGGGGTTTACAGACAACAATATTTATACCCCTTTCCCATATTAGGGAGCTACTCGCTTCCCTGGTCCAGCTTTCTGGTCCTTTTTCCAGCCATGACATCATCTCCCCAGACAATAACTTGGATCCACCTGCATATCAGATTTCAGGCTCAGGTGAAAAAAACTAGTACAGCCACAGGCCCTTTGGAATATGACTAAAATGGGTCTACTGGCTATCTTCAAAACAGAGACCCCAAATCTTCATCTGTAATATTCCAGCCTTTAGGTTCATGATTAGTCAATAATTTGTCTGGCTTTATATGTTAACTCTCTTTTCAGCCACCAGGTTCCAGATGCTACCAGGATGCCAACCAGAATTCCCTGGACAGACGAACCCACCAATATGTCCTGGAACTCCAATTCCCCAGAGCCCTGCCCCACTAGGGAAAGAGAGAGGCAGGCTGGGAGTATGGATCCACCTGTCAATGCCCATGTTCAGCAGGGAAGCAATTACAGAAGCCAGACCTTCCACCTTCTGCATCCCACAATAACCTTGGGTCCATATTCCCAGAGGGATAAAGAATAGGAAAGCTATCAGGGAGGGGATGGGATACGGAGATCTGGTGGTGGGAATTGTGTGGAGTTGTACACCTCTTATCCTATGGTTTTGTCAGTATTTCCTTTTTTATAAATAAATAAATAAATAAATAATGATAATAAAAGAAAGAAAGAAAGAAAAAATAAAAAACAGGTAAGCCTTGGGGCTGGGTGGTGGTGCACCTGGTTGAGTGCACATGTTACAGTGTGCAAGGACCCAGGTTCAAGTTCCCTGTCCCCACCTGCAGGGGGAAAACTTTATGAGTGGTGAAGCAGGACTGCAGGTGTCTCACTGTCTCTCTCCCTCTCTATCATCTCCTTCCCTCTTGATTTCTGGCTGTCTCTCTCCAACAAATAAAGACAATTAAAAAAAAAGGAGAGCCTTTCTTACTGGGAAGGCCTCCTGGTATTAAAAAAAAACAAAAAAAAACTAAGACTTCAGTTCTCCATTCCTCCTTCCAGGTCCCCCAAATCTGTTTCAATTTGGGGCTTTGGGGAAGCTGAGCTCCAGGACATGATTTTGTTTTGGTTTTGTTTTTTGCCTCCGGGGTTATTGCTGAGGCTCAGTGCCTGCACTATGAATCCACTGCCCCTGGAGGCTATTTTTCCCTTTTGTTGCCCTTGTTGTTTATTGTTGTTTTTGTTGTTATTGTAATTGTTGTTGTTGCAGCTATTGCTGCTGTTGTTGTTGTTGGATAGGACAGAGAGAAACGGAGAGAGGAGGGGAAGACAGAGGGGGAGAGAAAGACAGATACCTGCAGACCTACTTTGAACCGGGATCCTTAGGCAGGTCCCTATGCTTTGTGCCATGTGTGCTTAACCTGCTGCACTACCATCCACCCACCCACCCACCCAGTTTTTTTGTTTTGTTTTGTTTTGGTTTGGTTTTTTTTGTTGTTTGTTTGTTTTTCTTTAGAAGATGAAGCATAGAGAGAGAGAAAAGGGAGACTGGGAGGAGAGACTTGTGTGGCCCCGCTTCACCATCCATGATGCTTCTTCCCTGCAGGTGGGCACCACTCTCTTGAACCTGGGTCCTTGTGTATGGTAACATGTGGGCTCTACTGAGTGAGATATCACCAGTCTCCTGAGGTGAAGACTTCTTAAGTTGACATTTCTGGATTTTCATAGTTCATTGGGGTATTTGGAACCTCAGTTACAACTCAGTAGGACAAGAGAGCAAGTCAACTTAGTTCTAGCAGATGTAAATCTGAATAGCACATGGCTGTATTCATTCAAATTCTTCCAACAAATACACGCAGGGCCCTAGGGAATCATCATACGCACCTTGGAGCTCTTTCTGGTATATCCATTTCCCTTTGCTGTTGTGACAAACTGCACATTCTTGGAGCAACCCTGGTCCTCAATGTCACTGGAGAAAGGTATACAAGGGGGTCCAGTGGTGATGCACTGGGTTACGCACACCTAGTACTAAGTACAAGGACCCATGCAAGGATTCTGGTTCGAGCCTTCAGCTCCCTACCTGCAGTGGGAAAGCTTCACAAGCAGTGAAGCATGTCTTCAGGTGTCTTTCTTTCTTTCTTTCTTTCTTTCTTTCTTTCTCCCTCTCTCCCTCCCCTTCCCCTCTCAATTTCTCTCTGTCTTATCCAGTAAAATGGGGAAAAGATGGCACCAGGAACAGTGGATTCATAGTGCTGGCACAGAGCCCCAGAGATAACCCTGGAGGCAAAAAAAAAAAAAGGGGGGGGGGAGGAGGTGGAAGAGAGAGAGAAGCATACAATTGTTTCCTCTTGGGAGCAAGAGGGAAGTATCACTTCTTTAATTGTAATGAGAGTGATGTTGGCATTAGTAGGAAGAAAGCACCATAAATTAAAATACCACCTGCTTCATTACTCTTCATCTCCATGAAGCCTGGGCATAAACGGACTTCACAACACACATGAATTCAGCCTCAGAATTCTAATTAACATCTGTGAGTGGTGCTTGCATGGTTAATCCATTACATGAAACAGCTATTCTCTAATTGTCACCATGTAGGTTTATTAGGGAATTATTCAGAGTTTTATGGACTGAGTCAAATAGAATCACCAGAAATTTACATTGGGGCCCTGGTATGCAGTGCAGGGTTATAGTTATGTAAGATATTTAACTTCACAATCAGCCAGTGAAGACCCCATCCAGAATGAACAGCTTCACCGTGATTTGACCCAAAAGACTAAGAAAGCATAAATAAAGCCTAAATGTTGGATCATCTTCTGGAATTAGAGTAGGGAAGACCAGACAGTAAGGCAAAAACCTCTCAGGAGCAGACATGCTCCTTTCTCCAAAGAAAACTGTGCTGAGCCGCTCACAAACCCCTCAGTCTAGAGAGACCCCTGTTCAGGAGCAGGCAGAGGTCTGGCTCAGAGGTCAGAAGAGTCTGGCCAACAAGAAGGTGGCTGATCCTGGAGAGACCCAGGCCCTGCATCCCCTGACAGTGACAGAGAGGTGAATCTGAGCTTCCTTGTCTGCTGTGGGACAGGGTCCCACAGAGGAACAAAAGCAGCGTTGGCTCTGACCACTGTCACTCCTGCCCGTGAAGGAGAGGACTGTTCTCGTTTGGGTCTTTGCGAAGTGGCTGCACAAGGCCTGGGAGGTGGCTAGGCAGTGCCTGATATGGCCGAGGGCTTGGGTTTGATCCCCATCTCTGATAAGACAGAGTAGTGTTCTGTTCCATCTTCCTCTCCTTCCCCATCTCTCTCTCTCTCTCTCTCTCTCTCTCTCTCTCTCCCTCAATCAACCTCCAAAGTCGCAGCAAAGTTCCAGCAACTTCTATGGAAAGACTTCTGTGTTGAAGAAAATGAAGATTTCAACTCCCTCTCTCTCTCTCTCTCTCTCTCTCTCTCTCTCTCTCCCATACACACACTTTATTGGGGGTTTAATGGCTTGCAGTACAATTGCTGACACACAGCTGTGATTCTCATTTCCCCATAGCAGCGCCTCGGTGTTTTCCAGTCACTCTCCCCACCACCACCACCCACGCCAAGCTAGGCCTTTTCCATCACCATCTCCAGCCCATGTTGCACCAAAGCAAAAAACTCTTTCTTTCTTATATTCTTTGGTCAAACTGACCGAGCATTAATGAGCATCCAACAAGAAGCCAGAGCATCCTCTGATAAACTTACCCATTTAGGATTCCAGGGATCATAGTATTTCTGTACTGTTTTCTCTTCTCTTCCTATAACGGCTGTGTCATCCACTCGGAACTCTGAATAGAATTAGAATCCCACCCAAGCTAATAAGCCATCAATCTGCAAGTTTGAATTCCTTGCCTTTTCTAGTGTGGGAACTTTTCCAAGCAGAACTTCTAGTTAGTCATTTCCTATTTCTTCAGGCCTGCTTTCCTTTCTTTTGCAAACAACTCTTTCTAGACAAACTCCTTTGTACTCCCTGGATTTATTCATTTATTTGACAGAGAGAAAACAAGAAAAAAGGTGGAGACAGAGAGGAGAGGGAAAGAGATAGCTGTAGCACTGTTCACCACACATGAAGCTTCGCCATGTAGGTTGGAGCTGGGGGCTTGAATTCGGGTCCTTGTGCCTGATAATGTGTGCCCTTAAAGAGGTGTGTCATCACCTTATCCCCCCTCCCTGACATTTGTAATAGCAGATTATTGAGAAGTAAGCTTCCTTTAAACCTTACTAACTACTTCTGTCCCCAGAGAAATACTACAGGATTCACCAGACATATCACTTGGGGAATACAAATTGTGAAAAGACTCTCAATCTGTTAGAATAAGCTATCTCCCCAGACAATAACTGGGATTCACCTGCATATCAGATTTCAGGCTCAGGGGGAAAAAAAGAGAAAAAATAAAATAGTATAGCCACAGACCCTTTGTTATATAACTAACTATCTAAAATATGCCTAACTATCTACAAACGGAGACAACCCCACTCCAACTCATCTGCACTATTCCAGCCTTTAGGTTTATGATTACTCAATAATTTGTTTGGCTTTATATATTAACGCTCTTTTCAGCCACCAGGTTCCAGATGCTACCAGGATGCCAACCAGAATTCCCTGGACAGACAACCCCACCTATGTGTCCTGGAGCTCCGCTTCCCCAGAGTCCTGCCCCACTAGGGAAAGAGAGAGACAGGCTGGGAGTGTGGATCCACCTGTCAACACCCATGTTCAGCGGGGAAGCAATGACAGAAGCCAGACCTTCCACCTTCTGCATCCCACAATGACCCTGGGTCCATGCTCCCAGAGGGATAAAGAATAGGAAAGCTATCAGGGGAGGGGATGGGATACGGAGATCTGGTGGTGGGAATTGTGTGGAGTTGTACCCCTCTTATCCTACAGTTTTGTTAATGTCTCCTTTTTTAAATAAAATAAAATAAAAACAAATGGGGAAAAAAAGAAAAAGAAGCTATTCTCTGCGGCTGTGACAAGAAAACTCCCAGTCTGCGTGAGTGACTCCTTCCCACAAACCTCCAGGGATTCCGCACATTGTGCCACACGTTCACGCAGAGACACAAGCTGCCTGTCTCTCAACACACGCTTCCTCAACAGAAGGGGAACACTAAGAATGCAGACAGATTCTTGTGTCCCTCAGACCAGAAGCTCCTGATGTGATGTCTGCATTTTTGGTGGCTAGAACCAGTCACGGCCTGGGATGTTTTTGCCTTCTGTGCTGTAGAAAAGACAGGACACCCACAGGCAATTACAACCTGCAACCTCCTCGTAACTAAATGGGAGTGTTGGAGAAACGTGTTGGGAGGTGAGTGTCAGCCATCACCAGCTTGAAAGGGGGTACAGGGAGGTGAGCTCCCTAGTCGGAAGAAAGAACACAGAGCCGGCACTGGTGCCACAGCAAGTGCCAGTGCACTCATTCATTATTTCCAGCACAGCCTTTCATCACGTCAGCTGATACAATCAGCTCAGACATGTGCAGGAGTTGGCTGAGTCCTCACACGAGAAGCGCAGTGGCAGTTGGGTGGGGTGGTGGCGCACCTGGTTGAGCACAAGCGTTACAGTGTGCAAGGACCTGCATTCGAGTCCTCAGTGGCCCCCTTCAGCCCCCAGTACCCCACTTTGAGAGTGGTGAAGCAGGGCTGCAGCTGTCTCTCTGTCTCTCTCCCTCTCTCTCACCCCTTTCCCTCTTGATTTCTGCTTGTCTCTACCCAATAAATAAATGAAGATAATAAAAAAGCCATTTTGAAGAAGCAGTTTCAACATTATATCATACATTAGTGCTGAGTGCAAAAGGTGTCGGTGCAGAAGGTACTGAGTGCAAAATGGCTTTGAGCCAGCAAAACCCAGGTCTTTTTTTAGAAAAATATTTATTTATAGGGGCCGGGCGGTGGTGCAGTGGGTTAAGCGCATGTGGCGCAAAGCACAAGGACCAGCGTAAGGATCCCAGTTCGAGCTCCCAGCTCCCCACCTGCAGGGGAGTCGCTTCACAGGTGGTGAAGCAGGTCTGCAGGTGTCTGTCTTTCTCTCCCCCTCTCTGTCTTCCCTTCCTCTCTCCATTTCTCTCTGTCCTATCCAACAATGAACAACATCAACAATGGCAATACTAATAACCACAAGGAGGCTACAACAACAAGGGCAACTAAAGGGGGGAAAATGGCCTCCAGGAGCAGTGGATTCATGGTACAGGCACCGAGCCCAGCAATAACCCTGAAGGAAAAAAAAATTTTTTTAAGTGTATTTATTTATTTATTCCCCTTTGTTGCCCTTGTTGTTTTACTATTGTGGTTATTATTGTTGTCATCATTTATTCATAGGACATAAAGAAATGGAGAGAGAATGGGGAAACCTGCTTTCTAAAAGCATGCAAAGAGAAAGTGCACCTTCCTACCTGTGCCCACTCCTAGGGTGGCCAGGGAGCAAGCCACCCACCCAAGGAGGAGATATTCAAACAGAACCACTGTGCCAAGAACACACAGCCATCATCTCTGCAGCTTTGCCTCTATAATAAAGCAGTAATTGTGAAAATAGCACAGTTTAAAAATTAAAGCAGACAGCCACTGCTTGAAATATATATACGCACGCTAGCGAACGTGGCAGTTCTGAAGCTGGTGAGCTTGACCTTGACTCTCCACATGCAGAGGGTCCAGAAGGGAGGTATGGGAGGTGAGGTGGGGGAAAATGAACAGTAGGAGGGCATGGTCCCCCACTCTTCCAACTGAAGAATTTTCTGTTTATTAATGAGCTGTGATGGCTATAAATTCACATCCATGCACCGCCCTAACACTAAATCCACCGACAGCCGCAGGCTTATTAAACTCATCTGTCTCCATTTGTGTCAAGACGCATTAAGATGACAATTAATCTCCCCAGTATTGTTTCCCTGGCTTTGTCCTGAGAAAGGACACATCTCTTCTGCCCGGACACAAACGTCCCTCCCTGCTCCTCCAAGTGGACCTGTCCTCTAAGGCCACAGCACAGCCACCTCACCTCTGATACCTTCAGCACCAGCCCAGGGGCCCTTTCTCCAAACTCGCCATCTTTTCCTGTGATGAGATCTTATTATGCCTCCCAAATTAGAAGAGGCTTATAGAGAGGGTTGTGTTGTTATGTGGAAAACTAAGAACTGTTACACATGTACAAACTACTGTATTTTACGGTCGACTATAAACCATTAATCCCCACCCCCCAATAAAGAAGGGAGGAAAAATCTTGGTATCAGCAGAGCATCTGAAGAAATACTCAGGTGGAGGCGGAATCAGATGAGAATACCCTGTTAGAATGGAGCGTAGGTATCCTTGCAGGTACGCAGGATGTAACCTCAGTGGGGGTTACCGAGGAGGAAGATGTGGAGATGGGTGGCCAAGACTAAAGTCCAGCAGTGGTCCTAGATTTCCATGCTAAAGCATATGGTAGCACATTGCTTTGAGTTAGAATCATGTTAAGTGAGATAAGCCAAAATCAGAAGGACAAATATTAGATGATCTCACTTGCAGGTGAGACTGGAACCAGGTGTGATGTATTGTGCCAAAGCAAAGGACTGTGGGGAATGAGGGGAAAGGAAGGTGTGGAGAGGGAATTCAGGTCCTGAAGCATGACAGTAGAAAAGGACCCACATTTGGGGGGTTAGACACCTGTCTGCAGGTGTCTCAGACACCTGTCATCCATTTGTCAATAAGTATAAGCCATAAACCCCTCAATAAAATGATTTTTAAAAAAGGGGAAAAGAAGAAGATGATGATTCTTTTTTTATATTTATTTATTTTCCCTTTTGTTGCCCTTGTTGTTTTATTGTTGTTGTAGTTATTATTGTTATTGATGTCATCATTCTTAGAAAGGACAGAGAGAAATGGAGAGAGGAGGAGAAGACAGAGAGGGGGAGAGAAAGACAGACAGACCTGCTTCACCACCTGGGAAGCGACTCCCCCGCAGGTGGGGAGCTGGGGCTCGAAACGGGATCCTTATGCCGGTCCTTGCTCTTCGTCGTGCCACGTGCGCTTATCCCGCTGCACTACCGCCAGACTCCCAGATGATGATGAGTCTTAAAGACAAAAGAGTCAACTAGAAACCCAGTAAAAGCATCAGCAGGTACAAGTCCTAATTTTTTTATTTTATTTATTTTTAAAATGAGACATTAACAAAACCGTAGGGTAGGAGGGGTACAGCTCCACACAGTTCCCACCACCAGATCTTCGTATCCCATCCCCTCCCCTGACAGCTTTCCTATTCTCTAACCCTCTGGGAGCATGGACTCAGGGTCATTGTGGGTTACAGAAGGTGGAAGGTCTGGCTTCTGTCATTGCTTCCCCCCAATTACCAAATAATGTGATTCTAACAATAACTATCTGTTGTCTTCTTAAACCCTAAGATAGCAGGAACGTCACATTTCCACTGTAGAGCCTATACTTCCCCCAGCCCTGGGACCTCTAGGATGGGGCTCACTTTCCCGCATGCTTTTCTCAAGTCAGGCCAAATGATATTGCGTCTGCTGATCCCAACCTAATCAATGCAACAAGTACCACCTCAGCATGCTTCACTTCAGACTGTATCAAGGTCCTAGTTTTTAACCCCACTCATTCCATCTGCAGATGCCAGGGTGATGCTCTGGTATTCATTTTTTCTCTCTCTCTTTCTCTCTTAAATAAATAAGTCCTGTGCTAGAGAGATAGCTCAGTGGCTAGTGAGTGTTCCTAGCCATGTGGGTGTCCTGAACCATAAAGGAGATGCTATAGCACCAGAGGACATGGTGTCTCTCCCTTTCTCTGTATCTCTTTCTGTCTCTATCTGAATGAAAAGAAGTAGACTAGAATTTTTTGTATTTATTTATTATCCCTTTTGTTACCCTTGTTTTTTTATTGTTGTACTTATTATTGTTGTTATTACTGATGTTGTTGTTGTTGGATAGGACATAGAGAAATAGAGAGAGGAAGGGAAGACAGAGAGGGGGAGAGAAAGATAGACACCTGCACACCTGCTTCACCACTTGTGAATCAACTCCCTTTGCAGGTGGGGAGTGGGGGCTCGAACCAGGATCCTTAAGCTGGTCCTTGCGCTTTGCGCCACATGTGCTTAGCCCGCTGCACTACCGCCCGACTGCCCTAGAATTTTTTTTTTTAAAGTAGGAAAACGGGGGAATGTTATACGTGTACAAACCATTATACTTACTGTTGAATGTAAAACATTAATTCCCCAATTAAAAAAAAAAGTAGTTTTGATGTAGTAAAAACAGCAATTTGTGGACTCCTGGAAGCCAACAAGTGGACAGAATGAGGACTAGTGTGTACCCCTAGATCTCTATTTTCTTTTTTTTTCAACAAACATACACTTTTTAATTTTGTTATCTTTATTTATTGAATAGAGACAGTCAGAAATCAAGAGGGAAATAGGAGGTGATAGAGAGGGAGAGAGACAGAGAGACACAACAATGTTTCACCGCTCACAAAGCTTTCCCCCAAAGGCAGGGGCTGGGGGCTCGAAACCTGGTCCTTGTACATTGTAACATGTGCACAGTCAGGCCCCCTTAGTTCTGTATTTTCCTAGCAGTATGCCCTTGGGCAACTTAACCCCCCTATTTGGAGGGGCTTGATGCTACACTGAGAATTGGAGAGAGAGAAAAAGGCCTACGGGCAGCCACACAACATGAGTCAGCCTCTGCCATGCCTCTCATCATCCATCCTCCAGCAGTCTGAGTCCCAAGAGGAAAGATGTGTTTCTGCATACCACCTCTTCTGGAGCTTTAGGGTCTTCTCACCTGGAGTTAAGTCTGACGCTAAAATCTCTGGACGGATCACGTCTGCATGGCCTTCCTCTTTTTTACTGGTTCTGACAAGTAACAGGCATCTTGAATCATGTGTCCGCAATGGAGAGTTGTGAAATAACTCGGGAGAAGCCCTGGGTCAGCAAAATAAATAAGTCCTGGGGGGGGGGGGTAAACTTTTTTCCATGTGTCTCTTAGGAGATGGAGACAGCCAGGCTTAAGTGAGGGCCTGAGGGTGAAGGCCTCATGACGGGATCTGTATCCTTATAAGAAGAGAACAGAGTTTCTCTCAGGAGTTGAACAGTAGTGCAGTGGGTTAAGTGCACATGGCACAAAGCACAAGGACCGGAGGAAGGATCCCAGTTCGAGCCCCCGGCTCCCCACCTGCAGGAGAGTCGCCTCACAGGTGGTGAAGCAGGTCTGCAGGTGTCTTGTCTTTCTCTCCCCCTCTCTGTCTTCCCCTCCTCTCTCCATTTCTCTCTGTCCTATCCAACAACGATGACATCAATTACAACAATAAAACAATAAGGGCAACAAAAGGGAATAAATAAATAAATAAGAAAGTTTCTCTCCAGCTCTCACAATCTCTCTCTCTCTCTCTCTCTCAATACAGGAAGTGGGAATCCCACCAGAGCCCAAATATGCTAGTGGCCTGATCTCAAATCCTCACTTCCTGAGTAGTGAGAAATCAAGCCCTATTGTTTAATCTACATATAGAGTGTTATAACAGCCTGAGAAGAAGAAAACAGA